>NC_142173.1:5044145-5271645 GCF_029865625.1 Vigna umbellata
TGATCTGCTGTTCTTAATTTGAGCTTTAATTGCTTTGTTCATCTGATCTAGAGTTGTCTTAAGCAATAGATTTGTTATGCTGTCATTGTTTTGTGGCTGTCTTGTTCTGTTTTGCATATCACTTTGCCTTGCCTAGCCTTTGCCTGTTTGAGAAGTTGTTACACTCTGGTTTCTGGAAGTTGAAAGAGGGTTTGTGTGCTTGGTAGCATCTTAGGTGGTGGTGGTCTGAAAGACTCTCAAGCCTTGAACTGCCAAGGGAGAATCTCCTTTCCAAACCTTTTCATTTATGTGTTTTAAATTTCAAAAGAGAAGCCTGAGTGTTGTGAGTTTTGTAAGGCTGACTTGGCCTAATTCCTTGGCAATTTGAAATAGAGAATTTCATTGTTCATCTAACTGTGTTGCTGATTGTTCATTGTGCAGGAAAAGGAGTTTGAGTGATCAAACTAGAGCAGTTGTGATTGTACTCATTTTAATCTGCTCTTGCATTCATTTTAGATTGTAAATTGTTTACTGGAATCATTGGTATATTATTTGTTTGAATGTGAATGTTGATTTTGATTTGATAAGACCTATGGGAACTTGGTAGATGCATCAGGAATTGCAAATGCTGCTCTGAATTAGTTTTGAGCTTCTTCATTTATGCATCAACACTGTTTTAACTGCCAATTTCTGCATTGCATCATGTTAATCTTTCTCCATTGATTTGATTAGCTTGGGATGGTTGTTCAATCAGTTGGACTAAGGATTGAACTCCATACATTTGCATCTAAGAACCAAATTTCTTGTTAAGAGGTGTTTTTTGTTCTAAGTGCTGAAATAACATCTGAACTTGCCATGTCCTGACCATTTAGTTGTGCAGTTTTTGTTCTGATTAACACTGTTAAAAAGCAGTTTGTACGTGTGGGAAGTCTAACACAAGAATACCTACAGTGGAGCAAAAGGAGCTTTGCTACCTGCATAAACTACACCAAGCTGAATAGGGAGTTTCTTCGTTCTGTTGTGTAGTTTCGTGTTAGATTTGTGCCTGATTAGAAATAGTTAACCATATTTGATTGAATATTATGGTTGGATATCATATGGTTTAACTGTTCCTGAAAATTGAATTTGGTTTAGCAAATTTGGACATCCATACATTAAGTGATAGTGCTGGTCTAGTGTTATTGTTGGCTTAGCAGATTTAACGTAGGCAAACTATTTCTTTGAGTCAATTCAGAATAATAAATTGGATGTTGTAATTGTTGTTTGGAAGCTGCAATGATCCCTTAAGGGTTCAAAAACACCAATGCAGGGAGAAAGTTTAGATTAGGGCTGGGATTTGTTTTCTGTGTTGATAATAATCCAATATGAACTGTGCTGTTATAAATACTGATTCTTTTGTTTCTCTGGGATCTTGGTGTATAGATAAACTGCAGCAGTACGTGGGATAGGAGTCTTTCCTAAAAGGCATTTAGAAGTAACACAACACTTGCACACGGTGAAGGCCAGAGAATAAATGGAGTTATCTAGAGTTTAATTGAGCAGCAGTAGAATCTCAAGGGAAAGCTTGGAAAGCTTGTTCAGCCAAAAGAAAGGGAAGCTTCTTTTATAATGCATATTGTTGTCTCATGCAATCTGTTTGACTGAACACTGATCCAAGTTATCAATAGTGTTTGTAGGAGTGAACGAGGCAACTTCCTGATTAGGCTGAGAGAGGTAGTTGAAGGCCATATTTTGATCAAGTGAAGACCTGCAGCAGTGAACCGTACCCAGAATGTTCAAGAACAAGACTAGTAGCATAGCTTGTTTTCTTTGAATTTGTTTTTGTGTAATCTGGTTTGTAATAGGCTAGTGTTAGCTTTTCTGTTGGGTTTATTCTGCATTGTAAAAGGCCATTAAAGTCCAAGTTTTTGGAAGAGTTCTTGGTGCTCTTTCAAACTCTTGGCAACTTTCTTGATTATTTGAATTTTTGAATTGTGTTCACGTTTAGGGGTGATTAGGCTAAAAGAGATTAAACTCTATGCCTTACCACATTAGAGTCCGTAATTAGGAGTCTAGTCTTTGAATGTGTTTGTTTTTTTGAGTCGTGTCCTTTGATTTTAAAGGTGATTTTAGTTTAAGGGGTAATTAGTTAGTAGCCTAAGACATTTCTAGCAAGGCAAGACTTGGTACTTAAGCAGCTTTTTAGCTCACCTCTCTTACCTGGGACTTGTCTAAGTGAAAGTTTTTAACCCTTTAAATTAAGAAAACTCTTAAAAACAAAGATGTCTTCTTATAGTTCATATAGTTCTTCTAGGTTAGATAATGTTGATGAAATGTTTAAACAAGCTAGGAATCTTCCATCCTTTGGTAAAGACATAGGTGCATTAACATACCTAGCTTGGGAAAAAGAAATTGATAAAATAAATCCTTGGTTTTATGGAGAGAGTGAATATTATATCCTTAGCATATATCTCTCTAAGTTAGAAGAGCATGCAAGTGAGTGGTGGGATGAAAGACAATATCATGTTAGGAAAGGTAGAAAGTCCTCCATACATAATTGGCATGATTTAAAAGCTTGCATGAGAAGAAAGTTTGTGTCTTCAAGCATTAAAAGAAACCTGGAACTAATTAGGGATTGCATTGATGATGGAAAATTATTTCTTGAGCGTTTAAATGATCACGGGTTTCTTCGTAGAGAATTAGAATTTGGGGCAAGACTTAAAGAGCTCAAGAATAAGAAAAGAGAAAGAGAGATTGAGAGAAAGGAAGAGGAAGAAAGGAAAGAAGAAGAGAAGAGAGAGAGAAAAGAAAACGAGAAAAGAGAAGAGAGAAGAAGAGAGGAATTAAGAAGAGAAGAAGAGAGAAGAAGAGAAGAAGAGAAGAGAAAATAAGAAGAAAGAAAAGAAAAAGAGAGAAAAGAAGAAAAGAGAGAAAGGCAAGAAAGAGAGAAGAAAGAGGAGGAGAAATTGTTGCTGATGACAAATTCTATTCTTTCCAAGACTATGGAACATAAAAGGGAAGGTTTCCAAATCTTTACTTCTTTTCCAATCATGGTTTATTCTTCAAATATTGACTTCTCTTTCAAACCAATTGTCATTATATATTCTATAAAAACATTTTCAAAATATGACAATTCAAATCTTGAGTTATTGTTATCTTTAAGAAAACAATTAACTCAAGACAAAATTGAATTTTGACTTCTAAAATTTTCAAAGATTACATATCAAAGTATTAGAAGTTCTTATTCTCTTGTCTTTAAAGAAAAATTCTTTCTTGGATTGATATTAACTGAAGATATATTTGATGTGTATTGCAGATTCGTGTTTGATCCAGGAGGAAGAAAAATAGATCTAAAGTAATAAGGCCACTTCATGGCTCTGCTCCCAAGACTACGTGGAGCTTCTTCATAAGGCGATGCCAGATTTGAGGACAAATCTTTTTTTAAGAGGGAGGGTATGATGTAATCCTGCCCGAGGTAGTCCTTGTTTAGTATTTTTATCTTTTATAGGTTAGCTTGTAAGGAGCATGGGTTACTATAAATACTCGTCTCCATCACTGTATCATTCACTTTTGAGATTAATTAGAATTAGGCTTTCTGAAATAGAAACTATTCTCTCTTGAAAGTCATATGCTAGAGAGACCAAAGACTCCCTCTAGCCACCTTCGAAGCACACTCTCTCACTTCCATTTTCCAAAAATCCACGGTGCTTACTCTCTCATTTCCACGCTGACGCATCACCGGCCATTGTGCACGCACATCAGCGCCACATCCTCCTTCAGCACACGTCAGCAGCCACATCTTCAATTCTCTTTAACATCACAACCGCGCCTCTCATTTCTTCCCTCGTGCATCCATTACGCATCCCTCCACATTTCAGAGAGTCTCCTTCTCGTTCTCGAGAGCTCCATTGTCGCCAACCACAGATCCGCACTCCATACGCATCTTCGAAGGTATTTTATCTTCGTTCATCACACTACCACATCTTCTTCTAGGGTTTCCACTTCCTTCCACCATTTTCCACCGTTCAAACACCTTAATCCCTTCGATCTTCACTTTTCACCGATCATCCGAGTCATTTGAACCGATTAATCGGTTTATATTGAGTCTCATCACCATTTTAGGGTTTCTTCGTGTCCAATTTGAGTTTTCCCTCTTTTCTAGAGTTCGTTCATGATTTTAGGGTTTTCTGCAATCTATTTCGATTCTCTCGGTTTCCTTCGAGTCAACTCTCAATCTAGAGCTTCATCTACATTCCGCTGCGTATTTTCTTCATCAGAGAAGCTTCGAGGAGGTCTTGTTCGTGTTCGCGCAGCTTCAATCGACCTCTCCTTAGAGCCTCGTCCATCAGATAGTTAATTATTGACTTTATATTTATGTTCATCAAAATTGAATTATTACTAACCTTGTATAATTTTTCAGGTATGTCGGCCTCAGACTCAGGATCGGGACAGACCAAACGTGGTCGAGGCGTCACACGATTGGCAGATCTGACAACCGGATGCATTGATGGGCAGAGGAGACATGTTGATATTGACCCCAGATCAGGTCAGGCATCAGAGCCAAATGCTGACAGGTTTAGGAGTTATCTGGGTAAGTTAGCAAAAAGCCATGTCTCTATCCTTCATGCAACTTGGGATGACGTCCCAAAGGTCGACAAGAACCTCTTATGGCAAGATATTCAGGTATGTTTACTTACAACACTGTTGATATACTTATTTCTTTCATCTTTTTAAATCAATAACATGTGTTTTGTTTTAAACAGCAACATTATGATATTCCAAACACGATAAAAATTAGAAAGAAAGTGTTATCGCATATAGCGATAAGATGGAGGGATTTCAAAACAAGACTGACACGACTATATGTCTTTGGAGACAAATAAGATCAAAATCCATGTCAGCAGTATACCTTTACAGAGGAGGACTGGATACAGTTTCGTGCATCTTGAGAGACTGAGGAATGGAAGGTCTGTTTCTTAACAACTTAAAACCTTTCATTGAGTTCTTATGATTTTACACTTATTTATGTACATGGTTTCACAGGGTAAAAGGTTAGCCGCCCAAGAAAGACAACGGCTAAACGATGCACCACACTTGTTATCATGAGGTGGTTATGCAAAACTGGAAAAAAAAACTTAGAAAGTCTAGAGCGGATGCCTTGGGACTTGAGTCGCCGGACCTAGCACCTGCACCTGCTAGGTACGAGCTGTGGAAGGCTGCTCGGACTAAATCTGATGGGAACATGACATCTTCCTCAGCAGCCTTGATCTCACAAAGAATTGTAAGTTCAAATTCTAAACATTGTTTGATTGTGTATCTAGCACAGCATGTCTTCTAAGTATTATCGTTTTTGTATGTGCAGGATGAGTTGGTTGAGCAGCAGACTCAGGGAACATTTGTTGGCCAAGGTAGGGACGACATTCTAACAACGACCATCGGAAGACCCGAGCACCCAGGACGTGTATGTGGAGTTCCTGGGACGATTGGTCTTCGTGACTACTTTGGCCCCACACAAAAAACCACTCAATCAATGAGTCAGGAGGCACTAAGGCAGATGGATCTTTAGTGGGAGGAAAGACTCAACCAAAGCATGAGATCAATAGAGCAACGATTCATGGAGCAGCTACAAGAACAAAAAGAAATACAAAGAGTGCTTGAACAGAAGCTGCATTCCATGACGCAGGGCAACACGGGGCCTGGTGAAACTCTCACGCCACCTCGTGTCAGCACTACAGGATCATGCTCTGCTGTTGAACCTACTCAGTACAACGGTCAATATGAGCTGTTGGTTGATGGGGATCCCCCACACATTGTGGCTGTCGGACGAGTGCTTGAGGGAGGGGTCACTATTCATGGTGTTCCCATATTACCCCACCACGTGCGTGTGACGATTGACGAGATTCGGGATCGCCAGGCTTAGGTGCCTGTACCCACTCCTGAAATTAATTTTGTTGGGGAGGCCCTAGGCTCATTTATAGCCTGGCCTCGAGCATTGATCATGTCACACATCGCTACTCCACAGGTATAATGTCTTTGTTATTAGTATTTCTATGTTAAGTTTAAAAATATTTTTTGATAACTCTTTGATGAAATTGTTATCTTCAGTTCACACGTCCTTAGAAGCAGCCGATTCATGACAAAGTCATACATGAAGATGATGACATGGCTGAAGCAGAGGATGATCCTCTATCAAAGATAACGACAAGATTACCCAGGTTGAAGAGAGCACCACTAGAACTATATTGGGATTTGAGAGTATTTGGTCTGCCCCCCATGTGCCAGTATATATCACATTGCCTGATGCATTGGAGGTGATTGAGGGAGACAGGATGTTGAATATTTCCATCATTCAACTGTGGTGCATGTAAGATAGTTAATTTTGTCTTCCATGTGTCTTTTTGTTTGATTCATATACTTTCTAACAACTTAACTTTGATCATTTAGGTACATGGACACAATCATTGTAGACCAAGGTCGGTCTTCCATGTACAGATTTGTTAAACCTCAGACCATTCAACCTTCTGGTAACACACTTCAAAACAGATAACATTATTTGCAAACATTGATGGATGAGTTAAAAAGGGACGTATAACTTGTGCCATACATTGATGGGTAGGTGTTGTTATATGTAAAAGTTCATTATTAAAGTTTCCTTAATTACTTAGTTAAATAACTATTCGTCCTTCGTGATAGGTCGCATTGGCAACTGATGGTCATCATTCCCAAACAATGTAAAATTATATGGTTTTGTTCGTTGCACAAGAAGATGAGAAATGACTTGAGGACCATGCTTCAAGGGTAAGTGTTTCTCCAAAAATGAATTTGAATTTGATGTTCACCTTAAACTTTTATGATAAATATAGTTATGATAATTTTACTTTGTGTTTTTAATCTGTACAGAGTTATTGGTAAATCTCGAGGTCAACTAGTTCAAATTTTATATCCAAAGGTTGATTGTCATTTATAGTTATAATTCATTTTGTATGTTATTGAATGATCTAAATTATTGACGATTTAGTGCATCATTTTAGTGTAACCAGTAGCAGGATTCATGGGAATATGGCTTCTATGTCATGTGTTGGATTAAGACCATCATTCGTGCTACCATTACAGATGACTGGAATGAGGTAATGATGCATACCTTGAAGACATTACAAATCAAATTCAGCTTTAAACATATATGAAACCATAATGAATCTTTCTTCAATTTTGCAGCGCTTCAAGAGTACATCTCCTATACCAGAGGAAATGATTAGGCAAATAAGGCAGGAGTGGACAACTTATCTTCTGCAAAGATGGAGTTAGGAACAGTTTTATTTGTTGTTGAACATTGATTAATTTTAGTTTTATAAGTTTGGCTTAATACCTCTTTTGGTCCCTCGAAAGGGGGAAAATGTTCAATTGCGTCCTACGTTTTTTAAAAAGTTCAATGTGGTCCCTACTTGTGAAAAAAGTGTGCAATTAAATCCTTTTTGGTAACGGCGTTAATTTTTTAACGAGCCAGCTAACAGGGTGTACTGAAGATTGCAACGTGTTTGGGGAAGGTTAATACGTGACTGTGTGAGGTTAATACGTGGCTATATTATTACAGATAACGTGGCAGTGGTGAATAAATCAGAGGTTAGGGTTTGGGTTGCAGAGAAATTACGATTTGGGATTTATCATTGTGAAGGAAGTGTCTTGAAATAAGGGTGTTCTTGAAGCTGAACTCTGCAGAGCGAATTGAAAACCGCAAATCAGGTTAGGATTTATGTTTGATAATTTTATGAAATGTAGTTGTTGTATATGTTATCAATGTTGTCGCTCCCCAACAATACCTCAACCACACATTGGAGGTAATGTAGAGAGAGTAAAAAATGGAACTTCTAGTTTTGGACATTTACTCACTCAACAATAATTAAACCAAATCGTAAATCTCAATTCTTACAACTACTACACCAAAGATACAGGGACATTTCATGGTTCCACATATTCAACACCCCCTCTTCTAAAAACCTAAACTTTATCAGTTATCAGAATCACTTACCAGATTGAAGCAACCATAATTTCTACCTGCCGCACTAGGGAAATGACAGAAAAGAAAAAACAACACCCTTGCCACAATGATAATACGCAAACCGTAAATGTTAATACACTATGCAAATTTCAGCTTCAACAACACCCTTATTTCAAGACACTTCCTCCACAATGATAAATCCCAAATCGTAATTTCTCTGCAACCCAAACCCTAATCTCTGATTTATTCACCACTGCCACGTTATCTGTAATAATATAGCCACGTATTAACCTCACACAGCCACGTATTAACCTTCCCCAGACACGTTGCAATCTCCAGTACACCCTGTTAGCTTGTCCGTTAAAAAATTAACGCCGTTACCAGAAAGGATTTAATTGCACACTTTTTTCAGAAGTTGGAACCACATTGAACTTTTTAAAAAACGTAGGACGCAATTGAACATTTATGCCCTTTCGAGGGACCAAAAGAGGTATTAAGCCTATAAGTTTATATATTGATAGTTTTGGTATTGGATTATTTTGTACATTAAGTAGAACTTTCTTTATATGAAACGCAAATATATTATACTATATATTGTTCTGGGACATTTTTCTGCTTTTCAGGTGTGTTTTTAATGCAAAAATAAATTCATTTTAAAAAAAAAACGCCCAGTAGATGACGGTTAGTGCACAAACGGACGTCTATAGACGTCTAGCAGTGCACAAACCGACGTCCAAACCCGTAAACCCTAAACAACCCGTTCAGCCATATAGACGTCTGTTCTGGCACAACTAGACGTCTATATAGACGTATGTTCTGACATAAATGGACGTCTATATAGACGTCCGTTTGTGTCAGAACAGACGTCTATATAGACGTCTGGTTGTGCCAGAACAGACGTCTATATAGACGTCCGTTCGTGTCAAAACAAATGTCTATATAGACGTCCGGCTTGACACAACAGACGTCTGACTAACGTCATCCACAAAGACGTCGGGTGCAGGTCGGACGTCAAAAAGCCAAAAGAACAAACGTCTAAAGCCCTTTCTGCATTAGTGGAGTTTTACAACTTTTTTGTGATTTAAAATTTCATGCTTTGTCATTTGAATAGATTGAATTATTGGAATATTAATGTGTGACTATATGACATATGTTTTTGCATCTATATTAATTTTGTCAAGCTTATATCAAAAAATTATAATAAAATATAAATTAGAAGGCCAAACTGTTAGAAATTATATATTAATAAAGTTGATAAACAAATAATTTTTTCGTATATAATTACATACAGATAAATAAATATATATATATATATATATATATATATATATATATATATATATTTACTAATAAATTTGAAGGTAAATATTTATGGATAATTTTGTATGTAATATTACCTATTACTATTTTATTTATGGATTTTTGTTTTATGTAAATAATACTATTTTATCTACAAATTTTTAAATTTACATACAAATTTTGGTCATAAATAACAATTTTTCTTGTAGTTTTGGATTCATATTTTCTATGGAAAGATCCAAGACTAGTGGCTTGGTTAAGTCTTTCTATTATATACTTGTACTAAAAAAACACGTAATTAAAATCCAGCAATGAAGGTTCTAAAAGGGACGTAGCGTTTTCTAATGTGCCTGATCTGTCTCATGTGCTAGAAGCTGAGAATGTTCAGGTTAGAGAAGATCTATCTGTGGAGGTGCAACCTATCAAGATTGTTGAGAGCCAGAATAAGCAACTTAGAGGCAAAACCATCAGTCTAGTCAAAGTTGTCTGGGATAGTAGGATTGGTGACTGTACTTGGGAGTTAGAGGGAGTCATGAGGGAGTCCTATCCTCACTTGCTCTCTGGTAAATCTAATTTTCGAGGTCGAAAATTTTTTATGTGTGGAAGAATGTCAGAACCTGAAAAAATGGATTTAAAAGAGGGGAGTATTAGATTAATATAGCCAGATAAATTTTTATAGAAATAGACTTTTGGAAACAAATCTCGTTTATTATTCTGAGTCCATTCTCTCTCTAGAACCAAGTTCTTCCTCTTTTCTCTGCCTTCTCTCTACAACATCTCCTCCTTCTCTCTTCAATCTCTTTTTACTGAACCAGTAGATTTCTGTTTAGGTGGTGCTCAAACGTCCGCGACGTAGAGAGCTTCAAAACTAACCGATTCATTTCGGGTTCTAAGCTGGTAAGTCCCTCCATGCAACCTCTTCTCTGTCCTTAAACTAACACATGCAATCTCTATAGTTGCATGTGACTTGTGCTTTCATTTTCTTCAATTTTCCACTCCATTTTAGCTCTGAGAGTTGTTTTCTACCATCAATGTGGTGGTTTGTAGGGTTTGGTCGGGTCCTTGCTGTGTGAGGTACTGTTAGGCATTCCAGTGAGTTGTATTGTTCAACTCCAAGGTAAGGGGAGCTAGTTATGTTTCTTTGAATTGATGATATGCTCTGTATGTGTGGTGAAGTTTGATTGATATGCTATTTTGAATTGCATGTTAAGTTTTAGGAATATTGGGTGGTAAGTGCTGAACTATGAAACTGATGAAAAGTGTGAATGATGAAACTGTGATTGATTGCCTGTGTAGTGAGTTTGATGAACTTAATTGTTGTAAATTGGACTGGTAGGAAGTACTTGGGAGTGGAAATTATGTGGTAGTGATGAGTGCATATTTATGGCCACATTTATGTTTGAAAATTAAAATTTTGATGGGATAATTGTGTTTAAATGGTTTATTTTAAGTGAATTTGTGATGATTGGAATTATTGGGTTTGGGAAATAAAGAGACGTAAAAAGTAAGTTTTAGCGCATAAATTATTCTTGGATGTTCTAATGTTTATTTGTGCAGTTGAGAATATAAGTTTTATTGGTCCAAATGGCAATTCAAGGCCCAAAAATCAGATTTTATTTGGAAAATAATGTACAGATGGGCCAAACGGACAACTTTTACCCTTGCACCTCCCAATTTCCTTACATACACCCCTCTTCTCTTAAATAGGCCCAATACTAAGCCAAACAGTAACCCTATTCTAAATACACCTCCTTAATTTTCCTACCCATACCCCTCCTAAGCTAGACTCCACCAGATCATGCCACGTGTCCAAATCCTCCCCACACAGATCTAGCCAACCATGTTCCGCCACGTCAGCCCTAACCCATGGGCATCATCTTCCACCTTCTCCACAGAAACCCTAGCCGCCAATGCCGTCAGCCGCCGTTCCGCTTCCGCCGTACCATCCTTTTTCGCCGGACCACCACTTCCGCCACACAACACCGCCTCAGTCTCGCCGTCACCGGACAGCCACTGCCGTGCCGTCGCTGCAAGCCCAACGCCACTGTCGTGCCACCGTCACCACCACGTCGTGACCTCCGTTCATCTTCTCCCTTCTCGAAACCAAAGCGCGACATCCATGGCCGCCGCGACACCAACTTCTTCTCCCTCCTTTCTCGCCGGACAGCCACCATCGACCATCACCACCGTTCATCTTCTTCATCCGCTGGCACGCCATCATCAAAACCGCAAGTCGCCACCCAAAGCTGTCGTAAGAACGGTCATTACAGCGCTCCTTCATCTCGGATCTTCACTCGCGATCTTCCGCAACCACGCCGCGTACTGCTTCTCCAAAATCGCGCCACAACGCTTCAACGCACACCGCCGCCGTCGCACGACCTTCTTCCACGGCCAATCATCATCTCAGACCTGCAAATCCAAAAAACCCAGAAAATCCAATCGCCGTCATCCTCCGTCGCGCACCACATCGACACCACCAAGCCATCATCTACCCATCACCGCACCAGAACCTGCAAAGAAACTCAAATCAAGAATCGCGACGCACCCCCTCATGAGTTCATCTTCATCACCATCGAGCACCGAAGAGGAGAAGAGCTTCTTCTCCAATAGCGCGGCGCAGGGGCAAGCCTTTGCCCAAATCTGAACCCTAATTTGGGAGAAAGGGGAATGCCACGTGGCGAGCTCTCATTGGGCACGCCTCTCTGGTCAAAACTGGTCAATGTTGTTTGAATCTGGTCAAGGATGGTCAACTGAGGGGTTTTCTTGCAATTTCAGAAATTCAGTTGGGGCTAAAGTGCAGATAGAGAAAATTTCGGGGCATTTGTGTAATTTTAGAATGTCAGAAAAGATAAAAAAAATAAAATTCAGTTGTTGAATTAATTTAAATTGGGAATATCAACAGAAAATATCTTCCAAATAATGTTATAATTATTTAAATCTTTTAGTTATTTGGAAGATATAAGATAAAAGATTCTATCAACTGAATATTCAGAGTCCAAGCCCAATCAAGCCTATTTAAAGAGACCCAGGGGACTTCACTTCATTGATTCATTCTCTCATACTCCTCTCACTTTTCTTTCATCTTGTATTCAACTCCATTCATGGAGAGCTAAGCATCTAGGGCTATTCTGCTGTAATTCCATGACGGATTCTGAGGTTACGTTCGATTAATGCAATTGTTTACTTTGATTATTGATTTAAGTTGTTCTCTCTATGTCTTTCATCTCTCTATCTTGTTAAAAGCAAAGATTTTTGCATCATAATGTGTTTGAATCTACATGCATATTGATTATATGAGTTTTAGGGTTTCTAGGTTTAAATTGAGAATCTACTTTGATTTAATTGAGGAACTTTCATATGATTAAATGGTTTTTATTATCAATTGAGAATGTTCTTTGATTGATTAGTAATAATTTCAACTATAATCAATTGAGAATTTACTTTGATTGATTAACTTTTAATTTGGTTAGGAGATTTAAGAATAGACATGATTAAACATAATAGAATTTGATTGAGAATGTACTTTGGTTGAATTTATTGTAATAATCTAGAAAGGTTTTGCATTTGATTGAGAATTTACTTTGGTTAAATGCATTATCGCCCTCAAATTAATTAAGAATGTACTTTAATTAATTTGAAACTTAAACAATAATCAATTGAACAATTATCCGTGAATAACAGATGATGAATCTATCTTGGAAAAGCAGTGGAATTAGCCTATTTCATCGTAACTGTTTTTAAGTTTCTTATTTATTCTTTAAACACTCTTCAACCATTACTTTTATTCATAAGCATTGCGTAGCATTCGTAAGAGTCACAGATATTCAAAAGCAATTCCGTGTTCGTTGGGAGACGACTCAGGGTTACTTCAACCCTGTCTACTTTCTTGAATACTACTTGGCAATACTGAAGTTGCCTTGAAAAGTAGTATTAATTTGATAGCTTCAACGACAGCGTATCAGGTAGGAATGTTAGATGGAAATCAAGTATGGAGGTAGTGGTTTTAGGTATGGGTGAGAGGAAGTGAGGTAGTTATCTTGGGAAGTAGGGGTTCTGGGCACATTTGGGTTGTTGGGACATTTTTGACTTGTTAGGATCATAAAACTGGACCAGAACATGTTAGAAGTGGTAAAATCGAAATTGGGTCCTTACTTGTGAAAATCGATGTTTCAAAGGATAAAACTTGATCTTAATCACTTTAGATTAGTAATAGGGAGAGTTAGGATCATCTAGGCAAGTTTAATTAAGCTTAATACACGAATTATGAGTGTTAGAAGTTGGGGAAAATAACTAGAAATGGTAAATGGTGTGTGAGTTGCATAATTCTGCAGAATTTGCGTTCTGTAGATTATGCCGACTCGTTATGCGAGCTGTCTCGCATAGCGAGATCTTGTAGAGAGTGCTCACTGTCTGAGTCATTCGTTGTGCGAGTAGGGGCGCTGTGCGAATGACCAAAGGGTGTTGCTCTCTGTTTGTGGATTCGCGTGGCGAATCCTATCCTTATGCGACTGGTGGTGGTTTGGAACCACTGTCCATTTAATTGGAAAGGCGAATGGGGCGCATGGTGGTGCCTTGTATTATTGACGTAATTCCATGATCTTCAAGGAGAAAATTCATGGTGGTGCCCTTATTGTTTAGAATGATTTGCATGGTAGCTCAGTCATGGGGGTTATCCTGGAACTACAATGGTCAATCATTCTCAAGTAGAGAGGATTGAATCATGTCGTGAGTAGTAGCAGGAGGTCCTAGTCTTGGGTGCTTCCAGTATGGCCCAAGGTGAGTGATAACGGACTAACCTAGTAGTGTGGTAGGGTGAAACCCATTGGCAATGGCTTTGCAAAGTAGTAGAGGGCACCATGAGTGCATGACCCGCCATAGCTCGGCAATCATTCTAAGTCCAGATGAGTCAAGTTTAAGTGCAACAACTCATGTTTGTATAGTCCAATATATCTTTCTTTATTTGCATATGGTATGTGGATGTTATAACATGATTTTTATATCTAGCTCACCATTGCTTCTGTGTTTGTGTTTTGCTTGGGTATGTTTTTCTTTTGCAATGATCGTCCACTTAGATGTGAGGAGAGATGGATGAGGTGCCTCTGGAGCATGCTTTGGAGGAAGACAATGTTGCTGATTAGTTTCGTTAGGACTCTTAGTTGTCCTTATTATTTTGAAATACTCTAGCATGTTTAAGTTTTAAATTATGACTCAATTTGGGATGACTGTAAGCTAAACAACTTTATTTACAGTCTACTCTAACTGTTCTCTTTTATTAAAATATGGATTTACTATAATATTATATGCTTCTATATATAATCTGGGATGTTACAATAATTGTTTTTTAATAATTAATAATTAAGTCTCTCAATATTTAATTAGATTTTAATAATTTATTTTATTTTAAAAATATTTTAAATAAGTATACTTATAAAACAAATAATATATTTGTTTCTTAAAAGTGATAAAAAAAACACTATACATAAATATGAAAATAAAAAAATTAATTTCTTCCCTTGTTCTGAAATATAACTAAGGTTTAAACCCTCAGATCGTCCCCATATTTATTGTGAAATCTCAAGTGGGTCTTTGTTTTTTAAACTGTTAGAACTGGGTCCATATACTTGTAAAATATAGTCAAATTTGTCCTCTCCATTAAGTTTTGATAGACGGTGTTAAACTATGATGATGTGTTTATGCCGATGTACATTGTTTTGATTATGTTGAATTTTTATTTAAATTAAAAGATTATGACATGGAAAAATTGAAAAGGGTCAGGCCCTTAACCACCGTGCTCCTCATCCAATCAGGCCATGGGCCTCGTCGCCAGTCTCCGGTCGCGGTCAGAGCTTCGCCGGCGGCAGCCACTCCTCGACTCTTCGTGTTCTTCATTGTCGTGACACGGTGAATCTCTCTGCCCCACCACCCTATTTTTTTATCCTTCAATCCCCTTCTTCCTTTATACATATATATTCACCTCATTCCAATATGCACAAAAATAAAACAGACATAAACAAATATGTGGTTATCAATGCCCTGGAACAATGGAACCTCCCAAGTTTGTGATTCATAAACAAATAAATAAATAAGCAAACTTTTGTACATATGATTCATTCATTTTTGGTAAAATGGTTGTTTGCAGCACTTGCAGGGGAGCTTTGTCGTGGGGATACAAAGCTTTGTTGTGGGGATATAGAGCTTTGTCGTGAAGATGACACTAATTTTTGAGTGCCTAATTTATTTCTAATCAATTTTTCAATTTAAAAGTGATGTGGAACAAATTATTTATGCCATTTATATAGAATTCAATGGCCAAGGAACCATATTTAGTAAAACCTATGGTGCCATGTCAAACATTGATAATTTAAATAACAAATTCCATGTAATATAACACTTATACATCAGCATATTACATGTGCACCAAGTCAGTAGATTTTGACGCTATGTGTGAAAATTCAACAGACAAAACTTAATTGGCTCAATTATTCAAATATATGCCAAACTCCATCAAGGTGATGATTGGCATACCAATGATTCGGTCAAACACTGGACTTATACCTTAGGTAATTATGTTCATAATTAAATTGTGTTTAAATATATCTGTTAGACAAATCAAAATGCGACAAATTCATGACTTAACTAATATTATTCCTTACTTAATTTTAATGCATGTAGATCAAACCTATAAAGCTATTTGGACTATGCTTTTGAATAAGTATTGAAAGAATAAGAAAATAAAATAAAATAATTAATTCTTAATTATTACATATCCCGAAATTCACAATTACCCTAGAAGTTAAACTCAATTGCTGAATAAGCTAAAATAAGATAACTAATGTAAATGACAATAAACTAGTTTTACTCATGCATATAATTTATTTAGTATTCTTATTTTTATTTTTTATTATTGTTGAAATGGAACTTTTGTGGAATTACTGATAATAAGTTTATCAAAAACACTAATTAATTTTCTTACATTATATGTTTTTCTTATCAAGTTAAGAAAATATCTAGAAAGATTGATTTATCAACCAAAATAAGTTGTGTTTAAGGATTTGTGTTGACCTCGCATCAAATAGAGTTAAGCCTGATCTATAATATACAAATAAACTTTACAATACAAAGTCAATTATGTAAAACTAAGTTACGTTTAAAATTTATTTCTTAAGATAAATTTACAATATATATATATATATAAAGTAATCTTATTTTACAAAGTGTTGTTTGTAGAGTCTATTATGTCATCCTCTATCGTGCTATTTTCAAAGTTCATTTTAAAGTAGAATCTATTATGTCACTCAAAGTTCATTTTAAAGTAGAGTCTATCATTTCAAAATTCATTTTAAAAAAATGTGTTGTTTGTAGAGTCTATTATGTCATCCTCTATCGTGCTATTTTCAAACTATTATTTAGTTTTATGTTATATATATATATATATATATATATATATATATTTAGAAATAAGGTAAGTAAGTTAAAAAATTTATATTGATTAAAAATAAAGTAAATTTATAATATATAATAGAGGTAAATCTCAGTTTAATAAAATTGAATTAAACTTAAAATCAATTTTTTATTTAGAAACCGAAATTGAGAAATAAAAAACATTTATATAGAGACTAAAAATATATTTGTCATGAAATTAGCAAATGAGTCATCAATTACGTATTCTTCTAATATTTTAGTTGATTAATAATTGGTTATTGTGAAACTGCAGACGGTAAGACAGTAACATGTCTTGAAAGTATTGAATCGGTTGATGAAGAGAACAAAAGAATTAAATACAACGTCTTTGGTGAAGCTGTCGATGATAAATATAAGACGTTGAAGATAATCTTTGAAGCCATCGAGAAAGAAGGTGGCAAAGCTGCAATCAAATGGACTATTGAATATGAGAAGCTAAGAGAGGATGTTCATCCTCCATATGGCTACCTGGAATTATATGACCATATCATTAAGGATGTTGATGCTCATATTGTCGAGGCTGAAAAAGATGCCACCAAATAAGAATTGAAAGAAGGTTGTGGCCAAAGATAATGCTCATGTATGTATAATATCTGTGAAGTTTTATATATGTGGAGAATATAATACTTTTATAGTTTGTGTGCAATAATAATTAATAAGATGCATGTGGGTGATATATATATATCAGAAAGGTGTTAAATAAAAAGATATCTTTTGGTCTTCTTTTATCATTGGATTTTGTCGGTATATATAATACTAGAATCGTATTCTTCTAAATATGTTTCTTTATATAGAGTGCACAGTCACATATAGGAATAACAAGTAAAATATACAAGAACATTGAATTGTATATTTAAATATTTAGAGGGTTTTCGGCTTTTATATATGATTAAATATAATTTTTTAATTGATAAATTATTTAACGACTATTTTTATCAATAAATAATTCTTTCTATCATAAAGGTTGCTTCTAGAACTTAATGTACAAACTATTGGACCATCTATCCCCATACATGGTATACTATTCTATCCTTACAAAGCTTTCATGCATTTTGTACCACCACCTAAAGAAGGATCTTACCCTATACCAGAAATTATAGTTCCTAGTACACAAAAAGGTATAGTTCTTGCATTTCCGAAAATTTTCAAAACCGTATTCCATACATAAATCTTCCCAAATACTTGAACTTATTGTTTCAGCTCAAAGATGATAAACATTTCTTCTTCCATCTTATACTAAAACGAGAATCCATTTCCATGATCTTTCACACTTTTTGTATATATACGATAATGATACTTTAACAACATAGTTTCACAACATTTTGGCACGGGCCACGTGTCAAAATTTAACTGGTCCACGGATCTCTGATATACACGAAATGAGAGTAGTCAAGAAGGACCACAATCAAATATGCATCCGGAGAACAATACAAATATTGTACCAAAATTTTATCAATCTTATCCATAAACTCCAACGTACATGTTATAGCAAATTATGAAAAATAATTTTCCCAAACTATCTAATCGGACAATTCAAAATTTTACACAAACGGTTAAAAAATTAATTGTTTGTGTTAAATTTCAAACGGGAACTAAGTTTCACTCAATTAGATTGTAATAATCTAACCTACCAATCATAACAACACAACAAAATTTTATCACATGCATATTCAAAAGTCAATAACATGTATATATCCAAAAGCCAACAACATGCAAATTCGACGGTTAATAGGATGCATATTCGAAAGTTAATAACATGCATATCAAAATGACAAAAACATGCATACCGAAAAGCCAATAACATGCATAGACAAAAACTTTTAAACAAGAATGTTAACCTTCTTAACTGATTACAAACGTAGTGAAGGAATTTGAGGAGTGGAAAACTCAAAAAAACGCTGCCCAAAACGCAAGAAATCGTCGCCCAAGGAAACGAGCAAAACTGCACCAAAACACAGCAAAAACTCATTTTAATCGGTTCAAATGGAAGACAATCCATCACAGACTAATTTAATCAGAGTAAAAGTAAGTTTAAACGGTCCAAAAGAAAAAAACGTACCTAAAAATGCAAAGCCGCGAGGGAAAACGTGAGGAGGAAGATGATGAATACTGCGCGTAACTGCCCCGAGTTCGCGCAAAGTGTAATAAAACAACCTTAGACATCGGGGCCCTCCCCCATCGGACGTCTATGATGATAGCGAGTGAAACAATATCTACAACAACAATAAATTTTGCTAGGATAGAGTCTAAACCATAATTTTGATATCATGTTAACAAATTGACTTTAAGCATAACTCAAATGTATTTTTGCAAAGATAGCTTATATGGATGAACAAAGAGTAAAGCATTTCAAGAAACATTCCTAGAATGTCTTGCTATCTTTAAACGTTCTTCTGATCCAATGCAAAACTTTGTACTTTTGTAATCTGCATAGATAAAGAGAACACACCAATAGACAAAAGGGTACAATTCATTCATGCTTTTAATACATTAAACGTTATTATGCATTTAGGAAATGTACGTAGGATCTTCCATTTTGACAACCTCTATTGCCTCGGTTCCATTTGAACCGATGTCATAAAGCCTTTATGCCTCGGTTTAACCGCGAACTGATGTCCATAGTTAGAAATATCTTTAAATTTTTCTATTTATAATTTTATTTTGAATTTTTTCTGAAAAGTTTATGCCTCGGTTGTCTTTAGAACCGAGGCAGTAGAGCCTTATTGCCTCGGTTATCTACTTAACCGAGGTAATAACTTCTTCGATTTTTAAAATTCAGACCTTTCATTCTCCCCTTTCATTCTCCCGTTTCATTCTCTCCTTTCGTTCTTCCCTTTCATTCTCTTCTTCTACAAGCGTCTCACCACCACAATCCTCAACTCGCACCAGACAAACTCAACCGTAGACTCATCTGCGAATTGCTGCCTCTCATCTCACGTGAATAGCTTTAAGATCTGCTGTCGTTACCTCCGCCACTGGTCGTCGGCGCTACCTTCACCACTGGTCGTCACCACTGCCTCCACCATTGGTCGTCGCTGCTGCCTCCACCATTGGTCGTCGCTACCTCCACCACTGGCCACCATGATAAATTTTTTTAATCTACTGTTCCAAGTTGCTGCCTCTACTTCTCTCGTGCAAACTACGTTGTTTGTTGTCGTCATTGGCCATTCGTCGTCGCCACCGGCTATTCGTCACCGGCTGTTCGTCACCGTCATCGACCGTTTGTCGTCGCCTTTGACCGTTCGTCATGCTGTTTCGACGCCGGTTTCACTGTTGCAGATAAAAAAGAAAAAAAATAATTTTGAAAGGAAAAAGTTTGAATTTTTTGAAATAAAAAATAAAATAAAACATCTATTGCCTCGGTTCGAAACCAACCGAGGCCAAATACCCTCACATACCGCATCGATTTAGAACCGAGGCAAAAATGCTACCCCTTTTTACCTCGCCTGTATATACCTCGGTTCAGGAACCGCTGCGTATAAACAAAAATAACCGATGTCGTTTCCATATACTGCGCTAGTGGTATACTTAACGTTTAGACAATGTACGTTAAGTGTTTAGGATATCGTTTATATGATTACAATGTTTAGCACGCTTATTCTAAATGGTTAATTTTATTAGGTGCTCTTTTGTTAAACTTTCAAAAAACTTGAATTGCTAAACAATCTTGTCTTAATATAGATTTAAACATATGTAATTACCTACGAATAAATCTATGAGTATATTATTTAGGGTAAATTTCTCAATATAGATTTAAACAAAGTATTAGAGCTGAGAATCCTTATTCACTTAAATAGTAATCTATTTTGGGTTTTGCACCTAAGGTTTGACAATAATTATGGAGTTTTTAAACCTCCATCTCCTATGAAGTGTTGGGCTATGGTAAAACTAACGTGCTAAGAACATGTGGGATAGTTTCACCATTATAAGAAATATTGGTTCACCATTATCATCTATTTTAATGGCTAAAAAGATTGTTGATTTTTGTTCCTTTATGAGATATTGATCCATCATCTTTTGAGTTGTCCATTAAATCTAAACACTATGATGTTGGCTATGGCTTACTCTGAAGTCCCATACACTATTTTACAGGCTTTATAAACCATAGTGATGTTGAAGCAATTGCATGATGTTGCACTTATATTTTTCATCAATGTTCCTTTTATAAACATTGTTGGCATTAAATAAAATTACTAAGCTTTTCTTCAAGTTCCACTAATGTTGAGTGTTGGCTCTTTATCAGGTATGAGATGAATTTCTTGTCGTTTTGGAGTATCTTATTTATTGTGTTAGCCACCGTTGTTGTTGCAAGTCTCATGTTGAGATTCAACATCGTGTTACCAAGAAGATGTTATGAAGTTGTTCCAAGTGCAATATGAAAGTGTTATCCTCAACAAGTCAGACAATTGTTTAATTAAATTAGCTAGTTGTATTAAGGAGCACTAGTGCAGAATTGGCCTTTAACGTCACCCAATAGACGTCCATCCGCAAACCCCCAACGTAAATAATTGACTGGTGACATAAATGTAAATAAGTGAGACTGTAGACGTCCGTGATTGCAGGGCCCCGACGTCTATAATATTATAGACGTCCGGCCCCCTCTAACGGACGTTTAAAATCCCCCGCGAATATCAATATTTAAAACCAGAAGACGTCATATTAGTGACTGCTCCGACGTCTATAGTATTATAGACGTCGGAGCCTCCTAGTAACGGACGTCTAAGGGCATTTATACCTAAACGCGAACCTGCGAGGAGTTACGCTCACTGTTCATCGTCTTCCCCGCGTTTTCCCTCTGCGCCTTGCATTTCTAGGTTGGTTTTTATCTGTTTTGGACCATTTAATCTTACTTTTATTCCGATTAAATTGTTCAGTGATGAAATATCTTTCATTTGGACCGATTAAAAATCATTTTCGGTGCGTTTTGGTGCAGTTTGTTGTGTGTTCTTCGGCGGCGTTTTTTGGCCTACGTTTTAGGTCGTGCACTCCTCCATTTCCCTCCATTTTCATTTCGAATCTGCTCTTCAGGTTAGTTTCTTCGTTAATAATTTTTTTATAGGGTTTTGTGTATGCATGATTTTGACTTTAAGGTCTTCATGTGTTATTGGCTTTTGAATATGCATGTATTAGTTGTGTTATTATAATTTTCATGTTAGATTATAAGTATCAAATCATTGAGTGACCCTTAGTTCCCGTTTGAAATTTAACACAAATGATTAATCTTTTAATCATTTGTGTTAAATTTTGAATTGTCTGATTGGACAGTTTGAGAAAATTAATTTTCATAATTTGCAATAACATGTAAGTTGGAGTCTATGGATAAGATTGTGGTCATCGTTGACTACTCTCGTTTCGTGTATTTGTGTTGTTCTCCAAATGCATATTTGATTGTGGTCATCGTTGACTACTCTCGTTTCGTGTATTTCGGAGGCCAATGCGAAATTCTGCTGAAATTTTATCAAATTTATGATGTAAACTTCAATGCACGTGTCTTAGCAAATTATGAAAATTAATTTTTTTGAATGGGTAGGGCCTAACCTTGTGAGAGTTAAAAACTTAAATTGATGATTTCACGAACATATAATGGATCGAAGCTGGATGAATGAACATCGCATAAGTGAAGAATATGATAAGGGTGTTTCGGAGTTCTTGCAATACGTTGAACAAAATGCTAAGTCTGTGAACGGGACATATTTTTGTCCTTGTGTGCGTTGTCTTAATCAAATACGGCAAGACTTAGGCAATGTGCGTGACCATCTATTCATGTTGGGCATCATGAGGACTTATACCGTTTGGACTTGGCATGGAGAAGTATTGGACCAGCCTACCACGTCACGAGGAACGAATTATGTGGAAGAATGGATGAGTGAACATTTAGAGGACATGATACGTGATGTTGGTGAAGATAATTTTGGAAGAGCTAATTTGTATGATTCTCTTATAAATGATTCAGAGCAAATGTTGTTCCCCGGATGCTCGAACTTTACACGTTTGTCTGCAACTTTAAAGTTGTTTAGTTTAAAAGCATGGAATGGATGGACCGATAAAAGTTTCACCGAGTTGTTGGAGTTGTTGAAGGAGATGCTTCCAGAAAATAATACTCTGCCTATTCGTAATTACGAGGTTTTTGCCTATAATACCTAGGTTCAAACGTATGTTTTCTATTAAAGAAGATGCTGATTCACCCTAATGGAAAAAGATTGATGAAAAATTTCCGGAGTTTGGTGCAGATGCAAGAAACTTAAGACTTGCACTTGCAACTGATGGTATGAATCCGTTTGGAAACTTAAGTAGCAAACACAGTTCATGGCCAGTTATGTTGATGATTTACAATCTTTCTCCTATGTTGTTCATGAAGAGAAAATATGTGATGTTGTCCATGATGATATCGGGTCCTAGACAACCTGGAAATGACATTGATGTTTACTTAAAACCTTTAATTGATGATTTGAAATTGTTGTGGGAAGAAGGGGTGGACGTGTTTGATTCACATGTTCAGGAATAGTTCCGTTTGCATGCAATGTTGTTTTGCACTATAAATGATTTCCCAGCGTATGGAAACTTGAGCGGTTATAGTGTTAAAGGTCATTTTGCATGTCTCATATGTGAAGAAAACACTAGTTACCTTCAATTGAAGCATGGACAGAAGACGGTATATACAAGACATCGAAAATTCCTTCCTCGTAATCACCCTTATCGTAGATTGAAAAAAGCATTTAATGGAAGTGCTAAGGATGAGGTTGTGTGCAGACCCCAGAATGATGAATAGGTGTACAACGAAGTCAAAAACATTGACATTGTGTTTTGAAAACATCATAAAAGTACCCTTGCAAAAAACATTTGGAAGAAACGATCAATACTTTTTACGCTTCCATATTGGTGTCACCTTGATGTTAGACATTGTATTGATGTGATGCATGTTGAAAAAAATGTTTGTGACAGTGTCATCGGAACTTTATTAAACGTCAAAGGGAAGAGCAAAGACGGAATAAAAGCACGACAAGATTTGGCTGACATGGGAATCCGATCCGAGTTACATCCACAAATAACAGGAAGACGCACCTATCTGCCCCTAGCCTGTCACACACTTTCTAAAAAAGAAAAACAGAGTTTTTGTAACTGTTTAAGAAGTGTGAAGGTTCCACAAGGTTATTATTCAAATATTAGTAACCTTGTTTCTATGCAAGAGTTAAAGTTAGTTGGTTTAAAGTCCCACGATTGTCATGTATTGATGCAACAATTGTTACCTGTTGTTATTTGAGGCATATTACCTCATTCTGTTAGGGGTATTCTGACACGCCTGAGTTTTTTCTTTAATGCCATTTGCAAGAAAGTTGTTGACCCTCGAGGTTTAGATGAATTGGAAAATGAAGGAATAAGACTACTGTGTCAATTGGATGTATTTTCCACCTTCTTTTTTTGATATCATGGTACATTTCCCTAGTCAGAGAAATTCGAATATGTGGGCCGGTCTTCTTAAGGTGGATGTACCTAGTTGAAAGATACCTTAAGATCTAAAAGGGATATGTCAAGAATCAGTATAGACCAGAAGCTTCAATCATAGAGCGATACGTTGTAGAGGAAGCCATTGAATTTTGTTCAAGTTATATGCCATCTTGTGAACCAGTGGGTCTTCCCAAGAGCAGACATGAAGGAAAATGTGAAGGTAAGGGTGTTCGAGGTGTGAGAATTCAAAGGTTAGCAGAAAAGAAGTTGACCAAGCTCATTTGTACATCTTAAACAACACTGTTGATGTGATTCCTTACATTTCTAACCACGTTAATGAAATAAAGGCAGCAAACCCAAGAATGAGTGAAAAATGGCATCTTAGTGAACATGTCAAAACTTTCTTACAATGGTTTAAGAAAAAGATTTATCCGACTCCAGATGTTTTTGAAATTTTATTGAGGTTATCTCTTGGACCGAACGCAGATGTCATTACAGATGGTGGGTACTATATAAACAATATTTCTTTTCAGACAAAGGTAGAAGATGACAAAAGTTGAGTTCAAAATAGTGGCGTCACACTACAAGTTGAGGCTGTCCACTTTGCTAGTTCTAAAGACAAAAATCCAATCACAGCATCCATGAGTTATTTTGGAATAATACAAGAAATATGGGAAGTTGATTATGTCACTTTTAGAGTCCCGGTTTTCAAGTGTAAATGGGTTGATATGAATTCTGGTGTCATGACAGATGACTTTGGTTTCACATTGGAAGACTTGAACAAGATGAATTACACTGATGAACCATTTATCATGGCTAGTCAAGCAAGACAAATATTTTACGTAAATGATCTAGCGAATAAAAAATTGTCAGTGGTTTTAGAAGGGAAAAACATGCATGGACATGATGATGACGATTCTCTTGATATACTTGAGACAACATCTGTTGCATCTAGACCCATTGAAGACCAAGTTGATGACGTTGCCGATGTCATCCAGGCAATTCGTAGTGATCACAATGAAGGGATTTGGGAGAAAACAATATCTTAATAGGTTGTGATAGTGATGTAATCCTGCCCGACGTAGTCCTTGTTTAGTATTTTTATCTTTTATAGGTTAGCTTGTAAGGAGCATGGGTTACTATAATTACCCGTCTCCATCACTGTATCATTCACTTTTGAGATTAATGAGAATTAGGCTTACTGAAATAGAAATTATTCTCTCTTGAAAGTCATATGCTAGAGAGACCAAAGACTCCCTCTAGCCACCTTCCAAGCACACTCTCTCACTTCCATTTTCCAAAAATCCATGGTGCTTACTCTCTCATTTCCACGCTGACGCATCACCGGCCATTGTGCGCGCACATCAGCGCCACATCCTCCTTCAGCACGCTTCAGCAGCCACATCTTCAATTCTCTTTAACATCACAACCGCGCCTCTCATTTCTTCCCTCGTGCATCCATTACGCATCCCTCCACATTTCAGAGAGTCTCCTTCTCGTTCTCGAGAGCTCCATTGTCGCCAACCACAGATCCGCACTCCATACGCATCTTCGAAGGTATTTTATCTTCGTTCATCACACTACCACATCTTCTTCTAGGGTTTCCACTTCCTTCCACCATTTTCCACCGTTCAAACACCTTAATCCCTTCGATCTTCACTTTTCACCGATCATCCGAGTCATTTGAACCGATTAATCGGTTTATATTGAGTCTCATCACCATTTTAGGGTTTCTTCGTGTCCAATTTGAGTTTTCCCTCTTTTCTAGAGTTCGTTCATGATTTTAGGGTTTTCTGCAATCTATTTCGATTCTCTCGGTTTCCTTCGAGTCAGCTCTCAATCTAGAGCTTCATCTACATTCCGCTGCGTATTTTCTTCGTCGAAGAAGCTTCGAGGAGGTCCGGTTCGTGTTCGCGCAGCTTCAATCGACCTCTCCTTGGAGCCTCGTCCATCAAGTGGTATCAGAGCTTTGGTCGTCCACGCGTCAAAGGTAAGTATCGTGTTTCTGTTTCCTTCGTTGTTTGAGTTTTGTTTTCTTGATTCGGTCTTGTCTGAGTCATGTTTCGTTCATTTGATTCTGAGTCGTGTTTAATTTTGTTCATTTTCTGTGTTGTTTTATGATTCCTTTAATGTCTTGTGTTGTTTCGCTATTCTGAGTTTCCTTAACTTATGCGTTGTTCATTACATCTCTCTATTGTCTTGATTTGTTATTCTGATTAGAGTTGTTGCGTATCTTCTCTATTAGTGTATCGTGCATCTTCATTCACTGAAGTTCCTGTGTTTATGTTTCCAAGTTGACTTGTTCTGTACATGTTTGTGTCGTTCTGTGTTTGAGTCATTACTTTGAGTTTTATTTTCATTTTATTCGGTGATTTCACTTTATTTGAGTTTTTAATTTCTAAATCCATTTCTGTCATGTTTTAGTCTTGTGCTTTGTTTTATTTTGTCATTTTTAATCTGAGTTTAACCTTTCAAATTTCCAATTCATAATTTGATTTGATATCTGCCTTGGTTGAATCTTGTCAATCATCAAGAGCCGTGACATTCAATTGAATGAGTTCGATGACAGATTTCTATGGCAGCATTGGTTGATGTATCATGGGCTAATTGTGCGATTCATGATCTGAAATGTGTTTGAATGTGAATGTCATTGCACACCAAATGAGTGATGAATTTCAATTCTGAGCTCGGGTGCAATTGACTAACATCAACACTATTTTTCACCAATTACACCGAAATTGGACTTTGCTTTGAAGAGTCTCTGAGTCATTGATACTTGGTTTCAAATTCTTTGCCAAGTTCTGATTCAAATTTTTTTCAGTATTGTCTTTGTTTTATTGGTATCTATTGAGGTATATGAATCTGCAGAATTGCATTAAAACTGTTTACAACAGTGATTGAACTTAGTTTGAACTTCGGAGTTTGTGATCCATAGTGTGCATTCACTGTCTTCACTTTGCTATCAATTCTGCAATTGAGAATAAATTTTTGGTCACTCAAGGAAGCCTAAACCAGTGGTATCTGAAACTATAACTGTGGCTGAGAGTGATTAACCTCTCGTTTTCCTTTGGATTTTTTTTTCTTTGAGTTGAACCATGTTCACTTTCCTTTGGCAAAAATCTGATTAAGTTGCAAAACTGATTAGGTGATCTGTTGTGAACTGTGACTGAAAATAACAAGTTCTAAAGTGTTATCCAACTCAGATTTGGCTATCAAATTGTGAAAAAAAAAGCAAAGAGAGCTGGTGCAATTCACAATATTGTTCACTGTTTCAGTAAACTATCTCTGCCAAAATCAAATCAGATATAACTTTCTTCAATCATAACTGGTTCAACTTAAGTCCTTTTTATTGTTTTTAAAATCTGTTCTAGTTCTATTCCTTAGGTTCTATTTGTTGTGCTTACTTTGATCAAAAGCTTTGTTTCTTGTTTGTCAATTGTTGGTTGTCTTAGTTTTGTCTAATTCATATGTGCATTCTGATCTGCTGTTCTTAATTTGAGCTTTAATTGCTTTGTTCATCTGATCTAGAGTTGTCTTAAGCAATAGATTTGTTATGCTGTCATTGTTTTGTGGCTGTCTTGTTCTGTTTTGCATATCACTTTGCCTTGCCTAGCCTTTGCCTGTTTGAGAAGTTGTTACACTCTGGTTTCTGGAAGTTGAAAGAGGGTTTGTGTGCTTGGTAGCATCTTAGGTGGTGGTGGTCTGAAAGACTCTCAAGCCTTGAACTGCCAAGGGAGAATCTCCTTTCCAAACCTTTTCATTTATGTGTTTTAAATTTCAAAAGAGAAGCCTGAGTGTTGTGAGTTTTGTAAGGCTGACTTGGCCTAATTCCTTGGCAATTTGAAATAGAGAATTTCATTGTTCATCTAACTGTGTTGCTGATTGTTCATTGTGCAGGAAAAGGAGTTTGAGTGATCAAACTAGAGCAGTTGTGATTGTACTCATTTTAATCTGCTCTTGCATTCATTTTAGATTGTAAATTGTTTACTGGAATCATTGGTATATTAATTGTTTGAATGTGAATGTTGATTTTGATTTGATAAGACCTATGGGAACTTGGTAGATGCATCAGGAATTGCAAATGCTGCTCTGAATTAGTTTTGAGCTTCTTCATTTATGCATCAACACTATTTTAACTGCCAATTTCTGCATTGCATCATGTTAATCTTTCTCCATTGATTTGATTAGCTTGGGATGGTTGTTTAATCAGTTGGACTAAGGATTGAACTCCATACATTTGCATCTAAGAACCAAATTTCTTGTTAAGAGGTGTTTTGTGTTCTAAGTGCTGAAATAACTTCTGAACTTGCCATGTCCTGACCATTTAGTTGTGCAGTTTTTGTTCTGATTAACACTGTTAAAAAGCAGTTTGTATGTGTGGGAAGTCTAACACAAGAATACCTATAGTGGAGCAAAAGGAGCTTTGCTACCTGCATAAACTACACCAAGCTGAATAGGGAGTTTCTTCGTTCTGTTGTGTAGTTTCGTGTTAGATTTGTGCCTGATTAGAAATAGTTAACCATATTTGATTGAATATTATGGTTGGATATCATATGGTTTAACTGTTCCTGAAAATTGAATTTGGTTTAGCAAATTTGGACATCCATACATTAAGTGATATTGTTGGTCTAGTGTTATTGTTGGCTTAGCAGATTTAACGTAGGCAAACTATTTCTTTGAGTCAATTCAGACTAATAAATTGGATGTTGTAATTGTTGTTTGGAAGCTGCAATGATCCCTTAAGGGTTCAAAAACACCAATGCAGGGAGAAAGTTTAGATTAGGGCTGGGATTTATTTTCTGTGTTGATAATAATCCAATCTGAACTGTGCTGTTATAAATACTGATTCTTTTGTTTCTTTGGGATCTTGGTGTATAGATAAACTACAGCAGTACGTGGGATAGGAGTCTTTCCTAAAAGGCATTTAGAAGTAACACAACACTTGCACACGGTGAAGGCCAGAGAATAAATGGAGTTATCTGGAGTTTAATTGAGCAACAGTAGAATCTCAAGGGAAAGCTTGGAAAGCTTGTTCGGCCAAAAGAAAGGGAAGCTTCTTTTATAATGCATATTGTTGTCTCATGCAATCTGTTTGACTGAACACTGATCCAAGTTATCAATAGTGTTTGTAGGAGTGAACGAGGCAACTTCCTGATTAGGCTGAGAGAGGTAGTTGAAGGCCATATTTTGATCAAGTGAAGACCTGCAGCAGTGAACCGTACCCAGAATGTTCAAGAACAAGACTAGTAGCATAGCTTGTTTTCTTTGGATTTGTTTTTGTGTAATCTGGTTTGTAATAGGCTAGTGTTAGCTTTTTTATTGGGTTTATTCTGCATTGTAAAAGGCCATTAAAGTCCAAGTTTTTGGAAGAGTTCTTGGTGCTCTTTCAAACTCTTGGCAACTTTCTTGATTATTTGAATTTTTGAATTGTGTTCACGTTTAGGGGTGATTAGGCTAAAAGAGATTAAACTCTATGCCTTACCACATTAGAGTCCGTAATTAGGAGTCTAGTCTTTGAATGTGTTTGTTTTTTTGAGTCGTGTCCTTTGATTTTAAAGGTGATTTTAGTTTAAGGGGTAATTAGTTAGTAGCCTAAGACATTTCTGGCAAGGCAAGACTTGGTACTTAAGCAGCTTTTTAGCTCACCTCTCATACCTGGGACTTGTCTAAGTGAAAGTTTTTAACCCTTTAAATTAAGAAAACTCTTAAAAACAAAGATGTCTTCTTATAGTTCATATAGTTCTTCTAGGTTAGATAATGTTGATGAAATGTTTAAACAAGCTAGGAATCTTCCATCCTTTGGTAAAGACATAGGTGCATTAACATACCTAGCTTGGGAAAAAGAAATTGATAAAATAAATCCTTGGTTTTATGGAGAGAGTGAATATTATATCCTTAGCATATATCTCTCTAAGTTAGAAGAGCATGCAAGTGAGTGGTGGGATGAAAGACAATATCATGTTAGGAAAGGTAGAAAGTCCTCCATACATAATTGGCATGATTTAAAAGCTTGCATGAGAAGAAAGTTTGTGTCTTCAAGCATTAAAAGAAACCTAGAACTAATTAGGGATTGCATTGATGATGGAAAATTATTTCTTGAGCGTTTAAATGATCACGGGTTTCTTCGTAGAGAATTAGAATTTGGGGCAAGACTTAAAGAGCTCAAGAATAAGAAAAGAGAAAGAGAGATTGAGAGAAAGGAAGAGGAAGAAAGGAAAGAAGAAGAGAAGAGAGAGAGAAAAGAAAACGAGAAAAGAGAAGAGAGAAGAAGAGAGGAATTAAGAAGAGAAGAAGAGAGAAGAAGAGAAGAAGAGAAGAGAAAAGAAGAAGAAAGAAAAGAAAAAGAGAGAAAAGAAGAAAAGAGAGAAAGGCAAGAAAGAGAGAAGAAAGAGAAGGAGAAATTGTTGCTGATGACAAATTCTATTCTTTCCAAGACTATGGAACATAAAAGGGAAGGTTTCCAAATCTTTACTTCTTTTCCAATCATGGTTTATTCTTCAAATATTGACTTCTCTTTCAAACCAATTGTCATTATATATTCTATAAAAACATTTTCAAAATATGAAAATTCAAATCTTGAGTTATTGTTATCTTTAAGAAAACAATTAACTCAAGACAAAATTGAATTTGGACTTCTAAAATTTTCAAAGATTACATATCAAAGTATTAGAAGTTCTTATTCTCTTGTCTTTAAAGAAAAATTCTTTCTTGGATTAATATTAACTGAAGATATATTTGATGTGTATTGCAGATTCGTGTTTGATCCAGGAGGAAGAAAAATAGATCTAAAGTAATAAGGCCACTTCATGGCTCTGCTCCCAAGACTACGTGGAGCTTCTTCATAAGGCGATGCCAGATTTGAGGACAAATCTTTTTTTAAGAGGGAGGGTATGATGTAATCCTGCCCAACGTAGTCCTTGTTTAGTATTTTTATCTTTTATAGGTTAGCTTGTAAGGAGCATGGGTTACTATAAATACCCGTCTCCATCACTGTATCATTCACTTTTGAGATTAATGAGAATTAGGCTTTCTGAAATATGCTAGAGAGACCAAAGTCTCCTTCTCGTTCTCGCGAGCTCCATTGTCGCCAACCATAGATCTGCACTCCATACGCATCTTCGAAGGTATTTTATCTTCGTTCATCACACTACCACATCTTCTTCTAGGGTTTCCACTTCCTTCCACCATTTTCCACCGTTCAAACACCTTAATCCCTTCGATCTTCACTTTTCACCGATCATCCGAGTCATTTGAACCGATTAATCGGTTTATATTGAGTCTCATCACCATTTTAGGGTTTCTTCGTGTCCAATTTGAGTTTTCCCTCTTTTCTAGAGTTCGTTCATGATTTTAGGGTTTTCTGCAATCTATTTCGACTCTCTTGGTTTCCTTCGAGTCAGCTCTCAATCTAGAGCTTCATCTACATTCCGCTGCATATTTTCTACATTGGAGAAGCTTCGAGGAGGTCCGGTTCGTGTTCACGCAGCTTCACTCGACCTCTCCTTGGAGCCTTGTCCATCAGATAGTTAATTATTGACTTTATATTTATGTTCATCAAAATTGAATTATTACTAACCTTGTATAATTTTTCAGGTATGTCGGCCTTAGACTCAGGATCGGGACAGACCAAACGTGGTCGAGGCGTCACACGATTGGCAAATGTGACAACCGGACGCATTGATGGGCAGAGGAGACATGTTGATATTGACCCCAGATCAGGTCAGGCATCAGAGCCAAATGCTGAGAGGTTTAGGAGTTATCTGGGTAAGTTAGCAAAAAGCCATGTCTCTATCCTTCATGCAACTTGGGATGACGTCCCAAAGGTCGACAAGAACCTCTTATGGCAAGATATTCAGGTATGTTTACTTACAACACTGTTGATATACTTATTTCTTTCATCTTTTTAATTCAATAACATGTGTTTTGTTTTAAACAGCAACATTATGATATTCCAAACACGATACAAATTAGAAAGAAAGTGTTATCGCATATAGCGATAAGATGGAGGGATTTCAAGACAAGGCTGACACGACTATATGTCTTCGGAGACAAACAAGATCAAAATCCATGTCAGCAGTATACCTTTACAGAGGAGGACTGGATACAGTTTCATGCATCTAGAGAGACTGAGGAATGGAAGGTCTGTTTCTTAACAACTTAAAACCTTTCATTGAGTTCTTATGATTTTACACTTATTTATGTACATGGTTTCACAGGGTAAAAGGTTAGCCGCCCAAGAAAGACAACGGCTAAACGATGCACCACACTTGTTATCATGAGGTGGTTATGCAAAACTGGAAAAAAAAACTTAGAAAGTCTAGAGCGGATGCCTTGGGACTTGAGTCACCGGACCTAGCACCTGCACCTGCTAGGTACGAGCTGTGGAAGGCTGCTCGGACTAAATCTGATGGGAACATGACATCTTCCTCAGCAGCCTTGATCTCACAAAGAATTGTAAGTTCAAATTCTAAACATTGTTTGATTGTGTATCTAGCACAGCATGTCTTCTAAGTATTATCGTTTTTGTATGTGCAGGATGAGTTGGTTGAGCAGCAGACTCAGGGAACATTTGTTGGCCAAGGTAGGGACGACATTCTAACAACGGCCATCGGAAGACCCGAGTACCCAGGACGTGTATGTGGAGTTCCTGGGACGATTGGTCTTCGTGACTACTTTGGCCCCACACCAAAAACCACTCAATCAATGAGTCAAGAGGCACTGAGGCAGATGGATCTTTAGTGGGAGGAAAGACTCAACCAAAGCATGAGATCAATAGAGCAACGATTCATGGAGCAGCTACAAGAACAAAAAGAAATACAAAGAGTGCTTGAACAGAAGCTGCATTCCATGACGCAGGGCAACACGGGGCCCGGTGAAACTCCCACGCCACCTCGTGTCAGCACTAGAGGATCATGCTCTACTGTTGAACCTACTCAGTACAACGGTCAATATGAGCTGTTGGTTGATGGGGATCCCCCACACATTGTGGCTGTCGGACGAGTGCTTGAGGGAGGGGTCACTATTCATGGTGTTCCCATATTACCCCACCACGTGCGTGTGACGATTGACGAGATTCGGGATCCCCAGGCTCAGGTGCCTGTACCCACTCCTGAAATTAATTTTGTTGGGGAGGCCCTAGGCTCATTTATAGCCTGGCCTCGAGCATTGATCATGTCACACATCGCTACTCCACAGGTATAATGTCTTTGTTATTAGTATTTCTATGTTAAGTTTAAAAATATTTTTTGATAACTCTTTGATGAAATTGTTATCTTCAGTTCACACGTCCTTAGAAGCAGCCGATTCATGACAAAGTCATACATGAAGATGATGACATGGCTGAAGCAGAGGATGATCCTCTATCAAAGATAACGACAAGATTACCCAGGTTGAAGAGAGCACCATTAGAACTATATTGGGATTTGAGAGTATTTGGTCTGCGCCCCCATGTGCCATTATATATCACATTGCCTGATGCATTGGAGGTGATTGAGGGAGACAGGATGTTGAATATTTCCATCATTCAACTGTGGTGCATGTAAGATAGTTAATTTTGTCTTCCATGTGTCTTTTTGTTTGATTCATATACTTTCTAACAACTTAACTTTGATCATTTAGGTACATGGACACAATCATTGTAGACCAAGGTCGGTCTTCCATGTACAGATTTGTTAAACCTCAGACCATTCAACCTTCTGGTAACACACTTCAAAACAGATAACATTATTTGCAAACATTGATGGATGAGTTAAAAAGGGACGTATAACTTGTGCCATACATTGATGGGTAGGTGTTGTTATATGTAAAAGTTCATTATTAAAGTTTCCTTAATTACTTAGTTAAATAACTATTCGTCCTTCGTGATAGGTCGCATTGGCAACTGATGGTCATCATTCCCAAACAATGTAAAATTATATGGTTTTGTTCGTTGCACAAGAAGATGAGAAATGACTTGAGGACCATGCTTCAAGGGTAAGTGTTTCTCCAAAAATGAATTTGAATTTGATGTTCACCTTAAACTTTTATGATAAATATAGTTATGATAATTTTACTTTGTGTTTTTAATCTGTACAGAGTTATTGGTAAATCTCGAGGTCAACTAGTTCAAATTTTATATCCAAAGGTTGATTGTCATTTATAGTTATAATTCATTTTGTATGTTATTGAATGATCTAAATTATTGACGATTTAGTGCATCATTTTATTGTAACTAGTAGCAGGATTCATGGGAATATGGCTTCTATGTCATGTGTTGGATTAAGACCATCATTCGAGCTGCCATTACAGATGACTGGAATGAGGTAATGATGCATACCTTGAAGACATTACAAATCAAATTCAGCTTTAAACATATATGAAACCATAATGAATCTTTCTTCAATTTTGCAGCGCTTCAAGAGTACATCTCCTATACCAGAGGAAACGATTAGGCAAATAAGGCAGGAGTGGACAACTTATCTTCTGCAAAGATGGAGTTAGGAACAGTTTTATTTGTTGTTGAACATTGATTAATTTTAGTTTTATAAGTTTGGCTTAATACCTCTTTTGGTCCCTCGAAAGGGGGCAAATGTTCAATTGCGTCCTACATTTTTTAAAAAGTTCAATGTGGTCCCAACTTGTGAGAAAAGTGTGCAATTAAATCTTTTTTGGTAACGGCGTTAATTTTTTAACGGGCCAGCTAACAAGGTGTACTGAAGATTGCAACGTGTCTAGGGAAGGTTAATACGTGACTGTGTGAGGTTAATACGTGGCTATATTATTACAGATAACGTGGCAGTGGTGAATAAATGAGAGGTTAAGGTTTGGGTTGCAGAGAAATTACGATTTGGGATTTATCATTGTGAAGGAAGTGTCTTGAAATAAGGGTGTTGTTGTAGCTGAACTCTGCAGAGCGAATTGAAAACCGTAAATCAGGTTAGGATTTATGTTTGGTAATTTTATGAAATGTAGTTGTTGTATATGTTATCAATGTTGTCGCTCCCCAAAAATACCTCAACCACACATTGGAGGTAATGTAGAGAGAGTAAAAAATGGAACTTCTAGTTTTGGACATTTACTCACTCAACAATAATTAAACCAAATCGTAAATCTCAATTCTTACAAAACAGATGTCTATATAGACGTCCGGCTTGACACAACAGACGTCTGACTAACGTCATCCACAAAGACGTCGGGTGCAGGTCGGATGTCAAAAAGCCAAAAGAACAGACGTCTAAAGCCCTTTCTGCACTAGTGGAGTTTTACAAGTTTTTTGTGATTTAAAATTTCATGCTTTGTCATTTGAATAGATTGAATTATTGGAATATTAATGTGTGACTATATGACATATGTTTTTGCATCTATATTAATTTTGTCAAGCTTATATCAAAAAATTATAATAAAATATAAATTAAAAGGCCAAACTGTTAGAAATTATATATTAATAAAGTTGATAAACAAATAATTTTTTCGTATATAATTACATACAGATAAATATATATAAATATATATATATATATATATATATATATATATATATATATATATATATATATATATATTTACTAATAAATTTGAAGGTAAATATTTATGGATAATTTTGTATGTAATATTACCTATTACTATTTTATTTATGGATTTTTGTTTTAGGTAAATAATACTATTTTATCTACAAATTTTTAACTTTACATACAAATTTTGGTCATAAATAACAATTTTTCTTGTAGTTTTGGATTCATATTTTCTATGGAAAGACCCAAGACTAGTGACTTGGTTAAGTCTTTTTATTATATACTTGTACTAAAAAAACACGTAATTAAAATCCAGCAATGAAGGTTCTAAAAGGGACGTAGCGTTTTCTAATGTGCCTGATCTGTCTCATGTGCTAGAAGCTGAGAATGTTCAGGTTAGAGAAGATCTATCTGTGGAGGTGCAACCTATCAAGATTGTTGAGAGCCAGAATAAGCAACTTAGAGGCAAAACCATTAGTCTAGTCAAAGTTGTCTGGGATAGTAGGACTGGTGACTGTACTTGGGAGTTAGAGGGAGTCATGAGGGAGTCCTATCCTCACTTGTTCTCTGGTAAATCTAATTTTCGAGGTCGAAAATTTTTTATGTGTGGAAGAATGTAAGAACCTGAAAAAATGGATTTAAAAGAGGGGAGTATTAGATTAATATAACCAGATAAATTTTTATAGAAATAGACTTTTGGAAACAAATCTCGTTTATTATTCTGAGTCCATTCTCTCTCTAGAACCAAGTTCTTCCTCTTTTCTCTGCCTTCTCTCTACAACATCTCCTCCTTCTCTCTTCAATCTCTTTTTACTGAACCAGTAGATTTTTGTTTAGGTGGTGCTCAAACGTCCGCGACGTAGAGAGCTTCAAAACTAACCGATTCATTTCGGGTTCTAAGCTGGTAAGTCCCTCCATGCAACCTCTTCTCTGTCCTTAAACTAACACATGCAATCTCTATAGTTGCATGTGACTTGTGCTTTCATTTTCTTCAATTTTCCACTCCATTTTAGCTCTGAGAGTTGTTTTCTACCATCAATGTGGTGGTTTGTAGGGTTTGGTCAGGTCCTTGCTGTGTGAGGTACTGTTAGGGCATTCCAGTGAGTTGTATTGTTCAACTACAAGGTAAGGGGAGCTAGTTATGTTTCTTTGAATTGATGATATGCTTTGTATGTGTGGTGAAGTTTGATTGGTATGCTATTTTGAATTGCATGTTAAGTTTTAGGAATATTGGGTGGTAAGTGCTGAACTATGAAACTGATGAAAAGTGTGAATGATGAAACTGTGATTGATTGCCTGTGTAGTGAGTTTGATGAACTTAATTGTTGTAAATTGGACTGGTAGGAAGTACTTGGGAGTGGAAATTATGTGGTAGTGATGAGTGCATATTTATGGCCACATTTATGTTTGAAAATTAAAATTTTGATGGGATAATTATGTTTAAATGGTTTATTTTAAGTGAATTTGTGATGATTGGAATTATTGGGTTTGGGAAATAAAGAGACGTAAAAAGTAAGTTTTAGCGCATAAATTATTCTTGGATGTTCTAATGTTTATTTGTGCAGCTGAGAATATAAGTTTTATTGGTCCAAATGGCAATTCAAGGCCCAAAAATCAGATTTTATTTGGAAAATAATGTACAGATGGGCCAAACAGACAACTTTTACCCTTGCACCTCCCAATTTCCTTACATACACCCCTCTTCTCTTAAACAGGCCCAATACTAAGCCAAACAGTAACCCTATTCTAAATACACCTCCTTAATTTTCCTACCCATACCCCTCCTAAGCTAGACTCCACCAGATCATCCCACGTGTCCAAATCCTCCCCACACAGATCTAGCCAACCATGTTCCGCCACGTCAGCCCTAACCCATGCGCATCATCTTCCACCTTCTCCACAAAAACCCTAGCCGCCAATGTCGTCAGCCGCCGTTCCGCTTCCGCCGTACCATCCTTTTTCGCCGGACCACCACTTCCGCCACACAACACCGCCTCAGTCTCGCCGTCACCGGATAGCCACTATCGTGCCGCCGCTGCAAGCCCAACGCCACTGTCGTGCCACCGTCACCACCACGTCGTGACCTTCGTTCATCTTCTCCCTTCTCGAAACCAAAGCGCGACATCCATGGCCGCCGCGACACCAACTTCTTCTCCCTCCTTTCTCGCCGGACAGCCACCATCGACCATCACCACCGTTCATCTTCTTCATCCGCTGGCACGCCATCATCAAAACCGCAAGTCGCCACCCAAAGCTGTCGTAAGAACGGCCATTACAGCGCACCTTCATCTCGGATTTTCACTCGCGATCTTCCGCAACCACGTCGCGTACTGCTTCTCCAAAATCGCGCCACAACGCTTCAACGCACACCGTCGCCGTCGCACGACCTTCTTCCACGGCCAATCATCATCTCAGACCTGCAAATCCAAAAAACCCAGAAAATCCAATCGCCGTCATCCACCGTCGCGCACCACATCGACACCACCAAGCCATCATCTACCCATCACCGCACCAGAACCTGCAAAGAAACTCAGATCAAGAATCGCGACGCACCCCCTCATGAGTTCATCTTCATCACCATCGAGCACCAAAGAGGAGAAGAGCTTCTTCTCCAACAGCACGGCGCAGGGGCAAGCCTTTGCCCAAATCTGAACCCTAATTTGGGAGAAAGGGGAATGCCACGTGGCGAGCTCTCATTGGGCACGCCTCTCTGGTCAAAACTGGTCAATGTTGTTTGAATCTGGTCAAGGGTGGTCAACTGAGGGGTTTTCTTGCAATTTCAGAAATTCAGTTGGGGCTAAAGTGCAGATAGAGAAAATTTCGGGGCATTTGTGTAATTTTAGAAAGTCAGAAAAGATAAAAAAAATAAAATTCAGTTGTTGAATTAATTTAAATTGGGAATATCAACAGAAAATATATTCCAAATAATGTTATAATTATTTAAATCTTTTAGTTATTTGGAAGATATAAGATAAAAGATTCTATCAACTGAATATTCAGAGTCCAAGCCCAATCAAGCCTATTTAAAGAGACCCAGGGGACTTCACTTCATTGATTCATTCTCTCATACTCCTCTCACTTTTCTTTCATCTTGTATTCAACTCCATTCATGGAGAGCTAAGCATCTAGGGCTATTCTGCTGTAATTCCATGACGGATTCTGAGGTTACGTTCGATTAATGCAATTGTTTACTTTGATTATTGATTTAAGTTGTTCTCTCTATGTCTTTCATCTCTCTATCTTGTTAAAAGCAAAGATTTTTGCATCATAATGTGTTTGAATCTACATGCATATTGATTATATGAGTTTTAGGGTTTCTAGGTTTAAATTGAGAATCTACTTTGATTTAATTGAGGAACTTTCATATGATTAAATGGTTTTTATTATCAATTGAGAATGTTCTTTGATTGATTAGTAATAATTTCAACTATAATCAATTGAGAATTTACTTTGATTGATTAGCTTTTAATTTGGTTAGGAGATTTAAGAATAGACATGATTAAACATAATAGAATTTGATTGAGAATGTACTTTGGTTGAATTTATTGTGAATAATCTAGAAAGGTTTTGCATTTGATTGAGAATTTACTTTGGTTAAATGCATTATCGCCCTCAAATTAATTAAGAATGTACTTTAATTAATTTGAAACTTAAACAATAATCAATTGAACAATTATCCGTGAATAACCGATGATGAATCTATCTTGGAAAAGCAGTGGAATTAGCCTATTTCATCGTAACTGTTTTTATGTTTCTTATTTATTCTTTAAACACTCTTCAACCATTACTTTTATTCATAAGCATTGCATAGCATTCGTAAGAGTAACATATATTCAAAAGCAATTCCGTGTGCGTTGGGAGACGACTCAGGGTTACTTCAACCCTGTCTACTTTCTTGAATACTACTTGGAAATACTGAAGTTGCCTTGAAAAGTAGTATTAATTTGATAGCTTCAACGACAGCGTATCAGGTAGCAATGTTAGATGGAAATCAAGTATGGAGGTAGTGGTTTTAGGTATGGGTGAGAGGAAGTGAGGTAGTTATCTTGGGAAGTAGGGGTTCTGGGCACATTTGGGTTGTTGGGACATTTTTGACTTGTTAGGATCATAAAACTGGACCAGAACATGTTAGAAGTGGTAAAATCGAAATTGGGTCCTTACTTGTGAAAATCGATGTTTCAAAAGATAAAACTTGATCTTAATCACTTTAGATTAGTAATAGGGAGAGTTAGGATCATCTAGGCAAGTGTAATTAAGCTTAATACACGAATTAGGAGTGTTAGAAGTTGGGGAAAATAACTAGAAATGGTAAATGGTGTGTGAGTTGCATAATTCTGCAGAATTTGTGTTCTGTAGATTATGCCGACTCGTTATGCGAGCTGTCTCGCATAGTGAGATCTTGTAGAGAGTGCTCACTGTCTGAGTCATTCGTTGTGCGAGTAGGGGCGTTGTGCGAATGAGCAAAGGGTGTTGCTCTTTGTTTGTGGATTCGCGTGGCGAATCCTATCCTTATGCGACTGGTGGTGGTTTGGAACCACTGTCCATTTAATTGGAAAGGCGAATGGGGCGCATGGTGGTGCCTTGTATTATTGACGTAATTCCATGATCTTCAAGGAGAAAATTCATGGTGGTGCCCTTATTGTTTAGAATGATTTGCATGGTAGCTCAGTCATGGGGGTTATCCTGGAACTACAATGGTCTATCATTCTCAAGTAGAGAGGATTGAATCATGTCGTGAGTAGTAGCAGGAGGTCCTAGTCTTGGGTGCTTCCAGTATGGCCCAAGGTGAGTGATAACGGACTAACCTAGTAGTGTGGTAGGGTGAAACCCATTGGCAATGGCTTTGCAAAGTAGTAGAGGGCACCACGAGTGCATGACCCGCCATAGCTCGACAATCATTCTAAGTCCGGATGAGTCAAGTTTAAGTGCAACAACTCATGTTTGTATAGTCCAATATATCTGTCTTTATTTGCATATGGTATGTGGATGTTATAACATGATTTTTATATCTAGCTCACCATTGCTTCTGTGTTTGTGTTTTGCTTGGGTATGTTTTTCTTTTGCAATGATCATCCACTTAGATGTGAGGAGAGATGGATGAGGTGCCTCTAGAGCATGCTTTGGAGGAAGACAATGTTGCTGATTAGTTTCGTTAGGACTCTTAGTTGTCCTTATTATTTTGAAATACTCTAGCATGTTTAAGTTTTAAATTATGACTCAATTTGGGATGACTAGTAAGCTAAACAACTTTATTTACAGTCTACTCTAACTGTTCTCTTTTATTAAAATATGGATTTACTATAATATTATATGCTTCTATATATAATATGGGATGTTACAATAATTGTTTTTTAATAATTAATAATTAAGTCTCTCAATATTTAATTAGATTTTAATAATTTATTTTATTTTAAAAATATTTTAAATAAGTATACTTATAAAACAAATAATATATTTGTTTCTTAAAAGTGATAAAAAAAACACTATACATAAATATGAAAATAAGAAAATTAATTTCTTCCCTTGTTCTGAAATATAACTAAGGTTTAAACCCTCAGATCGTCCCCATATTTATTGTGAAATCCCAAGTGGGTCTTTGTTTTTTAAACTGTTAGAACTGGGTCCATATACTTGTAAAATATAGTCAAATTTGTCCTCTCCATTAAGTTTTGATAGACGGTGTTAAGCTATGATGATGTGTTTATGCCGATGTACATTGTTTTGATTATGTTGAATTTTTATTTAAATTAAAAGATTATGACATGGAAAAATTGAAAAGGGTCAGGCCCTTAACCACCGTGCTCCTCATCCAATCAGGCCATGGGCCTCGTCGCCAGTCTCCGGTCGCGGTCAGAGCTTCGCCGGCGGCAGCCACTCCTCGACTCTTCGTGTTCTTCATTGTCGTGACACGGTGAATCTCTCTGCCCCACCACCCTATTTTTTTCTCCTTCAATCCCCTTCTTCCTTTATACATATATATTCACCTCATTCCAATATGCAAAAAAATAAAACAGACATAAACAAATATGTGGTTATCAATGCCCTGGAACAATGGAACCTCCCAAGTATGTGATTCATAAACAAATAAATAAATAAGCAAACTTTTGTACATATGATTCATTCATTTTTGGTAAAATGGTTGTTTGCAGCACTTGCAGGGGAGCTTTGTCGTGGGGATACAAAGCTTTGTTGTGGGGATATAGAGCTTTGTCGTGAAGATGACACTAATTTTTGAGTGCCTAATTTATTTCTAATCAATTTTTCAATTTAAAAGTGATGTGGAACAAATTATTTATGCCATTTATATAGAATTCAATGGCCAAGGAACCATATTTAGTAAAACCTATGGTGCAGAAACAACAATGGTAGCAAAGGCAAAATAAGTGGGTATTTCAAGCAAAAGTTTTGCACAAGCACGTCAACTATGAAGATGACACTCATTTCGGAGTGCCTAATTTATTTCTGATAATTTTTTGAACTTAGAAGTGATGTGGAACAAATTATTTTGCCTTCAACGACGACAGTGCGACCAACTCCAACAAGGAAGTCCAACCACGCTTCAACTTCAACGGCACCATGAAGGAATCTACAACGGAGGAACCACTGCCATTGTCTCCGGCGTGTCTCACTAAGGACCCTCAGGTAAATGTCCAATCAATTCACAACACCTGATTGAGTATTACCAGGAGGTGATGAAGGAGAAGACAGCGCAAATGGCCGAACAACTGGAAACAAGCCCTTTGTCGCAACATAGGCATCGAGTGACGGCGTGTTTGGCTAAGAAGCACAAGAGTGACGACAGCGAGGCCATAGACGGTGGAAGTGTGGGTGGTTGAAGAGTAGAAGGTTTTGTTTCGTGCCATGTCAAACATTGATAATTTAAATAACAAATTCCATGTAATATAACACTTATACATCAGCATATTACATGTGCACCAAGTCAAAACTTAATTGGTGAAAATTCAACAGACAAAACTTAATTGGTTCAATTATTCAAATATATGAACCTAATTGATTCAATTTTACAAGTATATGGACCAAATTTTGACAGTTTAAAAAACAAGAACATACTTGAGAATCTCCAAATATGAAGACAATATGAGGTTTAAACTATAACCAATTATCTAATTTTTTATTTTTATTTATTATAAACCATATGAAATAATAAATGTTGAGTGTATTATTTTAGTTGGTTCAAAATTATTATTGATATCCAGCACCACTGAGTTCTCAACTGAGTATAATCAACTGAGTGAACGCAGCATAAGATTTTTGACAAGAAATCAAATCTTGAAAACAGCACCAACGGCAGCATTCAATCACCTCCTAAATCCACACCGCATCACAAACAACACAGAAGCATTAATCATCACCGATCCCGCCGCCAATCAACTGAACTGCAGCCACTTCAAAATGCAACACGTCTTCAAATCTTGAAAAGCATCTTTCCCGATTTACTCAAACCCATCTCCAAAATATGCATCAATTCACCTCTTTCCTTTCATCAGTGTAAAACTGATAATTTAATAATTTGATTACTTTATTATTTCATTAGTTAGCAGCCGAAGAGATTGGTAAGGTTTTCCTATTTAAGGATTCTCATCCCTCTCTACATTATCCCATTCGTTTCCTCATTTGTTTGTTTCTGCAATCCTTCATAATGTCACTTACCGGAACAATTAGCACTGAACTTCCAGTTTATGCAACTGCAGACAAATGGTTCCACATCTTTTCCAAAAAACTCCACCATGTTCAACACGTTGCTGGTAAAGTTCATGGAGCCAAACTCCATCAAGGTGATGATTGGCATACCAATGATTCGGTCAAACACTGGACTTATACCTTAGGTAATTATGTTCATAATTAAATTGTGTTTAAATATATCTGTTAGACAAATCAAAATGCGACAAATTCATGACTTAACTAATATTATTCCTTACTTAATTTTAATGCATGTAGATCAAACCTATAAAGCTATTTGGACTATGCTTTTCAATAAGTATGGAAAGAATAAGAAAATAAAATAAAATAATTAATTCTTAATTATTACATATCCCGAAATTCACAATTACCCTAGAAGTTAAACTCAATTGCTGAATAAGCTAAAATAAGATAACTAATGTAAATGACAATAAACTAGTTTTACTCATGCATATAATTTATTTAGTATTCTTATTTTTATTTTTTATTATTGTTGAAATGGAACTTTTGTGGAATTACTGATAATAAGTTTATCAAAAACACTAATTAATTTTCTTACATTATATGTTTTTCTTATCAAGTTAAGAAAATATCTAGAAAGATTGATTTATCAACCAAAATAAGTTGTGTTTAAGGATTTGTGTTGACCTCGCATCAAATAGAGTTAAGCTTGATCTATAATATACAAATAAATTTTACAATACAAAGTCAATTATGTAAAACTAAGTTACGTTTAAAATTTATTTCTTAAGATAAATTTACAATATATATATATATATATATATATATATATATATATATATATATATATAAATAAAGTAATCTTATTTTATAAAGTGTTGTTTGTAGAGTCTATTATGTCATCCTCTATCGTGCTATTTTCAAAGTTCATTTTAAAGTAGAATCTATTATGTCACTCAAAGTTCATTTTAAAGTAGAGTCTATCATTTCAAAATTCATTTTAAAAAAATGTGTTGTTTGTAGAGTCTATTATGTCATCCTCTATCGTGCTATTTTCAAACTATTATTTAGTTTTATGTTATATATATATATATATATATATATATATATATATATATTTAGAAATAAGGTAAGTAAGTTAAAAAATTTATATTGATTAAAAATAAAGTAAATTTATAATATATAATAGAGGTAAATCTCAGTTTAATAAAATTGAATTAAACTTAAAATCAATTTTTTATTTAGAAACCGAAATTGAGAAATAAAAAACATTTATATAGAGACTAAAAATATATTTGTCATGAAATTAGCAAATGAGTCATCAATTACGTATTCTTCTAATATTTTAGTTGATTAATAATTGGTTATTGTGAAACTGCAGACGGTAAGACAGTAACATGTCTTGAAAGTATTGAATCGGTTGATGAAGAGAACAAAAGAATTAAATACAACGTCTTTGGTGAAGCTGTCGATGATAAATATAAGACGTTGAAGATAATCTTTGAAGCCATCGAGAAAGAAGGTGGCAAAGCTGCAATCAAATGGACTATTGAATATGAGAAGCTAAGAGAGGATGTTCATCCTCCATATGGCTACCTGGAATTATATGACCATATCATTAAGGATGTTGATGCTCATATTGTCGAGGCTGAAAAAGATGCCACCAAATAAGAATTGAAAGAAGGTTGTGGCCAAAGATAATGCTCATGTATGTACTATAATATCTGTGAAGTTTTATATATGTGGAGAATATAATACTTTTATAGTTTGTGTGCAATAATAATTAATAAGATGCATGTGGGTGATATATATATCAGAAAGGTGTTCAATAAAAATATATCTTTTGGTCTTCTTTTATCATTGGATTTTGTCGGTATATATAATACTAGAATCGTATTCTTCTAAATATGTTTCTTTATATAGAGTGCACAGTCACATATAGGAATAACAAGTAAAATATACAAGAACATTGAATTGTATATTTAAATATTTAGAGGGTTTTCGGCTTTTATATATGATTAAATATAATTTTTTAATTGATAAATTATTTAACGACTATTTTTATCAATAAATAATTCTTTCTATCATAAAGGTTGCTTCTAGAACTTAATGTACAAACTATTGGACCATCTATCCCCATACATGGTATACTATTCTATCCTTACAAAGCTTTCATGCATTTTGTACCACCACCTAAAGAAGGATCTTACCCTATACCAGAAATTATAGTTCCTAGTACACAAAAAGGTATAGTTCTTGCATTTCCGAAAATTTTCAAAACCGTATTCCATACATAAATCTTCCCAAATACTTGAACTTATTGTTTCAGCTCAAAGATGATAAACATTTCTTCTTCCATCTTATACTAAAACGAGAATCCATTTCCATGATCTTTCACACTTTTTATATATACGATAATGATACTTTAACAATATAGTTTGACAACATTTTGACACGGGTCACGTGTCAAAATTTAACTGGTCCACAGGATCTCTGATATACACGAAATGAGAAGTAGTCAAGGAGGACCACAATCAAATATGCATCCGGAGAACAATACATATACTTGTACCAAAATTTTATCAATCTTATCCATAAACTCCAACGTACATGTTATAGAAAATTATGAAAAATAATTTTCCCAAACTATCTAATCGGACAATTCAAAATTTCACATAAACGATTAAAAAATTAATTGTTTATGTTAAATTTCAAACGGGAACTAAGTTTCACTCAATTATATTGTAATAATCTAACATACCAATCATAACAACACAACAAAATTTTATCACATGCATATTCAAAAGTCAATAACATGTATATATCCAAAAGCCAACAACATGCAAATTCGACGGTTAATAGGATGCATATTCGAAAGTTAATAACATGCATATCAAAATGACAAAAACATGCATACCGAAAAGCCAATAACATGCATAGACAAAAACTTTTAAACAAGAATGTTAACCTTCTTAACTGATTACAAACGTAGTGGAGGAATTGGAGGAGTGGAAAACTCAAAAAAACGCTGCCCAAAACGCAAGAAATCGTCGCCCAAGGAAACGAGCAAAACTGCACCAAAACACAGCAAAAACTCATTTTAATCGGTTCAAATGGAAGACAATCCATCACAGACTAATTTAATCAGAGTAAAAGTAAGTTTAAACGGTCCAAAAGAAAAAAACGTACCTAAAAATGCAAAGCCGCGAGGGAAAACGTGAGGAGGAAGATGATGAATATTGCGCGTAACTGCCCCGAGTTCGCGCAAAGTGTAATAAAACAACCTTAGACATCGGGGCCCTCCCCCATCGGACGTCTATGATGATAGCGAGTGAAACAATATCTACAACAACAATAAATTTTGCTAGGATAGAGTCTAAACCATAATTTTGATATCATGTTAACAAATTGACTTTAAGCATAACTCAAATGTATTTTTGCAAAGATAGCTTATATGGATGAACAAAGAGTAAAGCATTTCAAGAAACATTCCTAGAATGTCTTGCTATCTTTAAACGTTCTTCTGATCCAATGCAAAACTTTGTACTTTTGTAATCTGCATAGATAAAGAGAACACACCAATAGACAAAAGGGTACAATTCATTCATGCTTTTAATACATTAAACGTTATTATGCATTTAGGAAATGTACATAGGATTTCCCACGTTACGCTTCGGTTACCGAAGCGTATAAAAACGTGGTGGCAATTTCGTAATTTTTGCGAAACTATATGCCTCGATTCAATTAGATTCGATGCCTAAAGGGTATACTGCCTTGGTTCTCAGACCAACCGAGGCAAAAAAAACCCTGCAAATCAGTCTTTTCACCTGCCAACTTTTTCAAAATAGGTCTACTGTCAAGGTTCTGTGCAGAATCGAGGCAGTATGTCCTGCAAAAAGCTGACAACCTTTGTATTTTAACGTTTCAAATGCATTTTGACAACCTCTATTGCCTCGGTTCCATTTGAATCGATGTCATAAAGCCTTTATGCCTCGGTTTAACCGCGAACTGATGTCCATAGTTAGAAATATCTTTAAATTTTTCTATTTATAATTTTATTTTGAATTTTTTCTGAAAAGTTTATGCCTCGATTGTCTTTAGAACCGAGGCAGTAGAGCCTTATTGCCTCGGTTATCTACTTAACCGAGGTAATAACTTCTTCGATTTTTAAAATTCAGACCTTTCATTCTCTCCTTTCATTCTCCCGTTTCATTCTCTCCTTTCGTTCTTCCCTTTCATTCTCTTCTTCTACAAGCGTCTCACCACCACCATCCTCAACTCGCACCAGACAAACTCAACCGTAGACTCATCTGCGAGTTGCTGCCTCTCATCTCACGTGAATAGCTTTAAGATCTGCTTGTCGTTGCCTCCGCCACTGGTCATCGGCGCTACCTTCACCACTGGTCGTCACCACTGCCTCCACCATTGGTCGTCGCTGCTGCCTCCACCATTGGTCGTCGCTACCTCCACCACTGGCCACCATGATAAATTTTTTTAATCTACTGTTCCAAGTTGCTGCCTCTACTTCTCTCGTGCAAACTACGTTGTCTGTTGTCGTCATTGGCCATTCGTCGTCGCCACCGGCTATTCGTCACCGGCTGTTCATCACCGTCATCGACCGTTTGTCGTCGCCTTTGACCGTTCGTCATGTTGTTTCGACGCCGGTTTCACTGTTGCAGATAAAAAAGAAAAAAAATAATTTTGAAAGGAAAAATTTTGAAATTTTTGAAATAAAAAATAAAAAAAACATCTATTGCCTCGATTCGAAACCAACCGAGGCCAAATACCCTCACATACCGCATCGATTTAGAACCGAGGCAAAAATGCTACCCCTTTTTACCTCGCCTGTATATACCTCGGTTCAGGAACCGCTGCGTATAAACAAAAATAACCGATGTCAGATCCATATACTGCATTAGTGGTATACTTAACATTTAGACAATGTACGTTAAGTGTTTAGGATATCGTTTATATGATTACAATGTTTAGCACGCTTATTCTAAATGGTTAATTTTATTAGGTGCTCTTTTGTTAAACTTTCAAAAAACTTGAATTGCTAAACAATCTTGTCTTATTAGACGATCTTTTCTTAATATAGATTTAAACATATGTAATTACCTATGAATAAATCTATGAGTATATTATTTAGGGCAAATTTCTCAATATAGATTTAAACAAAGTATTAGAGTTGAGAATCCTTATTCACTTAAATAGTAATCTATTATGGGTTTTGATTATCTTGGTAATATTTCACTAGGTCTTTAAAATTTTTCAAAACTCCAACTCTTTTAAAGTTAATATTACTTGAAGTATGTGTGGGCGTGTATATGTATGGATATGTGTCATGTCATAAGGTTTTGCACCTAAGGTTTGACAATAATTATGGAGTTTTTAAACCTGCATCTCCTATGAAGTGTTGGGCTATGGTAAAACTAACATGCTAACAACATGTGGGATAGTTTCACCATTATAAGAAATATTGGTTCACCATTATCATCTATTTTAATGGCTAAAAAGATTGTTGATTTTTGTTCCTTTATGAGATATTGATCCACCATCTTTTGAGTTGTCCATTAAATCTAAACACTATGATGTTGGCTATGGCTTACTCTGAAGTCCCATACACTATTTTACAGGCTTTATAAACCATAGTGATGTTGAAGCAATTGCATGATGTTGCACTTATATTTTTCATCAATGTTCCTTTTATAAACATTGTTGGCATTAAATAAAATTACTAAGCTTTTCTTCAGGTTCCACTAATGTTGAGTGTTGGCTCTTTATCAGGTATGAGATGAATTTCTTGTCGTTTTGGAGTATCTTACTTATTGTGTTAGCCACCGTTGTTGTTGCAAGTCTCATGTTGAGATTCAACATCGTGTTACCAAGAAGATGTTATGAAGTTGTTCCAAGTGCAATATGAAAGTGTTATCCTCAACAAGTCAAACAATTGTTTAATTAAATTAGCTAGTTGTATTAAGGAGCACTAGTGCAGAATTGGCCTTTAACGTCACCCAATAGACGTCCATCCGCAAACCCCCAACGTAAATAATTGACCGGTGACATAAATGTAAATAAGTGAGACTGTAGACGTCCGTGCTTGTAGGGCCCCTGACGTCTATAATATATATAGACGTCCGGCCCCCTCCAGGACGGACGTCTAAAAGGCTGAACGCATTAACTCTTCAACTACCCCGTCAGCTTTTTAGACGTCTGTTCTGGAGGGGGTCGGACGTCTATAATATTATAGACGTCCGGCCCCCTCTAACGGACGTTTAAAATCCCCCGCGAATATCAATATTTAAAACCAGAAGACGTCATATTAGTGACTGCTCCGACGTCTATAGTATTATAGACGTCGGAGCCTCCTAGTAACGGACGTCTAAGGGCATTTATACAAAACGCGAACCTGCGAGGAGTTACGCTCACTGTTCATCGTCTTCCCCGTGTTTTCCCTCTGCGCCTTGCATTTCTAGGTTGGTTTTTATCTGTTTTGGACCATTTAATCTTACTTTTATTCCGATTAAATTGTTCAGTGATGAAATATCTTTCATTTGGACCGATTAAAAATCATTTTCGGTGCGTTTTGGTGCAGTTTGTTGCGTGTTCTTCGGCGGCGTTTTTTGGCCAACGTTTTAGGTCGTGCACTCCTCCATTTCCCTCCATTTTCATTTCGAATCTGCTCTTCAGGTTAGTTTCTTCGTTAATAATTTTTTTATAGGGTTTTGTGTATGCATGATTTTGACTTTAAGGTCTTCATGTGTTATTGGCTTTTGAATATGCATGTATTAGTTGTGTTATTATAATTTTCATGTTAGATTATAAGTATCAAATCATTGAGTGACCCTTAGTTCCCGTTTGAAATTTAACACAAATGATTAATCTTTTAATCATTTGTGTTAAATTTTGAATTGTCTGATTGAACAGTTTGACAAAATTAATTTTCATAATTTGCAATAACATGTAAGTTGGAGTCTATGGATAAGATTGATAAACTTTCGATTCAGTATTTGTGTTGTTCTCCGAATGCATATTTGATTGTGGTCATCGTTGACTACTCTCGTTTCATGTATTTCGGAGGCCAATGCGAAATGCTGCTGAAATTTTATCAAATTTATGATGTAGACTTCAATGCACGTGTCTTAGCAAATTATGAAAATTAATTTTTTTGAATGGGTAGGGCCTAACCTTGTGAGAGTTAAAAACTTAAACTGATGATTTCACGAACATAGAATGGATCGAAGCTAGATGAATGAACATCGCATCAGTGAAGAATATGATAAGGGTGTTTCGGAGTTCTTGCAATACGTTGAACAAAATGCTAAGTCTGTGAACGGGACATATTTTTGTCCTTGTGTGCGTTGTCTTAATCAAATACGGCAAGACTTAGGCAATGTGCGTGACCATCTATTCATGTTCGGCATCATGAGGACTTATAGCGTTTGGACTTGGCGTGGAGAAGTATTGGACCAGCCTACCACGTCACGAGGAACGAATTATGTGGAAGAATGGATGAGTGAACATTTAGAGGACATGATACGTGATGTTGGTGAAGATAATTTTGGAAGAGCTAATTTGTATGATTCTCTTATAAATGATTCAGAGCAAATGTTGTTCCCCGGATGCTCGAACTTTACACGTTTGTCTGCAACTTTAAAGTTGTTTAGTTTAAAAGCAAGGAATGGATGGACCGATAAAAGTTTCACCGAGTTGTTGGAGTTGTTGAAGGAGATGCTTCCAGAAAATAATACTCTGCCTATTCGTAATTACGAGGCAAAATTTTTTTATGTCCAATGGGTCTTGAATATCAAAAGATACATGCTTGTCCTAATGATTATGTTTTGTACACAAAGGAGTTTGCTTCGCTAAAGTATTGTCCAACATGTGGTTTATCCCGTTTTAAAAAGAAATATGACAGAAACAGTGCCGATGAAGGTAATGATGGTGCACCTGCTAAGGTGATGTGGTATTTGCCTATAATACCTAGGTTCAAACGTATGTTTTCTGTTAAAGAAGATGCAAAGAACCTTAAATGGCACTTTGACGAAAGAAAGTGCGATAATCTTATTCGACACCCTACTGATTCACCCCAATGGAAAAATATTGATGAAAAATTTCCGGAGTTTGGTGCAGATGCAAGAAACTTAAGACTTGCACTTGCAACTGATGGTATGAATCCGTTTGGAAACTTAAGTAGCAAACACAGTTCATGGCCAGTTATGTTGATGATTTACAATCTTTCTCCTATGTTGTGCATGAAGAGAAAATATGTGATGTTGTCCATGATGATATCGGGTCCTAGACAACCTGGAAATGACATTGATGTTTACTTAAAACCTTTAATTGATGATTTGAAATTGTTGTGGGAAGAAGGGGCGGACGTGTTTGATTCACATGTTCAGGAATAGTTCCGTTTGCATGCAATGTTGTTTTGCACTATAAATGATTTCCCAGCGTATGGAAACTTGAGCGGTTATAGTGTTAAAGGTCATTTTGCATGTCTCATATGTGAAGAAAACACTAGTTACCTTCAATTGAAGCATGGACAGAAGACGGTATATACAAGACATCAAAAATTCCTTCCTCGTAATCACCCTTATCGTAGATTGAAAAAAGCATTTAATGGAAGTGCTAAGGATGAGGTTGTGTGCAGTCCCCAGAATGATGAAGAGGTGTACAACGAAGTCAAAAACATTGACATTGTGTTTTGAAAACATCATAAAAGTACCCTTGCAAAAAACATTTGGAAGAAACGATCAATACTTTTTACGCTTCCATATTGGTGTCACCTTGATGTTAGACATTGTATTGATGTGATGCATGTTGAAAAAAATGTTTGTGATAGTGTCATCGGAACTTTATTAAACGTCAAAGGGAAGAGCAAAGACGGAATAAAAGCACGACAAGATTTGGCTGACATGGGAATCCGATCCGAGTTACATCCACAAATAACAGGAAGACGCACCTATCTGCCCCCAGCCTGTCACACTTTCTAAAAAAGAAAAACAGAGTTTTTGTAACTGTTTAAGAAGTGTGAAGGTTCCACAAGGTTATTATTCAAATATTAGTAACCTTGTTTCTATGCAAGAGTTAAAGTTAGTTGGTTTAAAGTCCCACGATTGTCATGTATTGATGCAACAATTGTTACCTGTTGTTATTTGAGGCATATTACCTCATTCTGTTAGGGGTATTCTGACACGCCTGAGTTTTTTCTTTAATGCCATTTGCAAGAAAGTTGTTGACCCTCGAGGTTTAGATGAATTGGAAAATGCAGGAATAAGACTACTGTGTCAATTGGATGTATTTTCCACCTTCTTTTTTTGATATCATGGTACATTTGATTGTTCATCTAGTCAGAGAAATTTGAATATGTGGGCCGGTCTTCTTAAGGTGGATGTACCCAGTTGAAAGATACCTTAAGATCTAAAAGGGATATGTCAAGAATCAGTATAGACCAGAAGCTTCAATCATAGAGCGATACGTTGCAGAGGAAGCCATTGAATTTTGTTCAAGTTATATGCCATCTTGTGAACCAGTGGGTCTTCCCAAGAGCAGACATGAAGGAAAATGTGAAGGTAAGGGTGTTCGAGGTGTGAGAATTCAAAGGTTAGCAGAAAAGAAGTTGACCAAGCTCATTTGTACATCTTAAACAACACTGTTGATGTGATTCCTTACATTTCTAACCACGTTAATGAAATAAAGGCAGCAAACCCAAGAATGAGTGAAAAATGGCATCTTAGTGAACATGTCAAAACTTTCTTACAATGGTTTAAGAAAAAGATTTATCCGACTCTAGATGTTTTTGAAATTTTATTGAGGTTATCTCGTGGACCGAACGTAGATGTCATTACAAATGGTGGGTACTATATAAACAATATTTCTTTTCAGACAAAGGTAGAAGATGACAAAAGTAGAGTTCAAAATAGTGGCGTCACACTACAAGCTGAGGCTGTCCACTTTGCTAATTCTAAAGACAAAAATCCAATCACAGCATCCATGAGTTATTTTGGAATAATACAAGAAATATGGGAAGTTGATTATGTCACTTTTAGAGTCCCGGTTTTCAAGTGTAAATGGGTTGATATAAATTCTGGTGTCATGACAGATGACTTTGGTTTCACATTGGTAGACTTGAACAAGATGAATTACATTGATGAACCATTTATCATGGCTAGTCAAGCAAGACAAATATTTTACGTAAATGATCCAGCGAATAAAAAATTGTCAGTGGTTTTAGAAGGGAAAAACATGCATGGACATGATGATGACGATTCTCTTGATATACTTGAGACAACATCTGTTGCATCTAGACCCATTGAAGACCAAGTTGATGACGTTGCCGATGTCATCCAAGCAATTCGTAGTGATCACAATGAAGGGATTTGGGAGAAAACAATATCTTAATAGGTTGTGATAGTGATGTAATCCTGCCCGACGTAGTCCATTGTTTAGTATTTTTATCTTTTATAGGTTAGCTTGTAAGGAGCATGGGTTACTATAAATACCCGTCTCCATCACTGTATCATTCACTTTTGAGATTAATGAGAATTAGGCTTACTGAAATAGAAATTATTCTCTCTTGAAAGTCATATGCTAGAGAGACCAAAGACTCCTTCTAGCCACCTTCTAAGCACACTCTCTCACTTCCATTTTCCAAAAATCCATGGTGCTTACTCTCTCATTTCCACGCTGACGCATCACCGGCCATTGTGCGCGCACATCAACACCACATCCTCCTTCAGCACGCGTAAGCAGCCACATCTTCAATTCTCTTTAACATCACAACCGCGCCTCTCATTTCTTCCCTCGTGCATCCATTACGCATCCCTCCATATTTCAGAGAGTCTCCTTCTGGTTCTCGAGAGCTCCATTGTCGCCAACCATAGATCCGCACTCCATACGCATCTTCGAAGGTATTTTATCTTCGTTCATCACACTACCACATCTTCTAGGGTTTCCACTTCCTTCCACCATTTTCCACCGTTCAAACACCTTAATCCCTTCGATCTTCACTTTTCACCGATCATCCGAGTCATTTGAACCGATTAATCGGTTTATATTGAGTCTCATCACCATTTTAGGGTTTCTTCGTGTCCAATTTGAGTTTTCCCTCTTTTCTAGAGTTCGTTCATGATTTTAGGGTTTTCTGCAATCTATTTCGATTCTCTCGGTTTCCTTCGAGTCAGCTCTCAATCTAGAGCTTCATCTACATTCTGCTGCGTATTTTCTTCGTCGGAGAAGCTTCGAGGAGGTCCGGTTCGTGTTCGCGCAGCTTCAATCGACCTCTCCTTGGAGCCTCGTCCATCAAGTGGTATCAGAGCTTTGGTCGTCCACGCGTCAAAGGTAAGTATCGTGTTTTTGTTTCCTTCGTTGTTTGAGTTTTGTTTTCTTGATTCGGTCTTGTCTGAGTCATGTTTCGTTCATTTGATTCTGAGTCGTGTTTAATTTTGTTCATTTTCTGTGTTGTTTTATGATTCCTTTAATGTCTTGTGTTGTTTCGCTATTATGAGTTTCCTTAACTTATGCGTTGTTCATTACATCTCTCTATTGTCTTGATTTGTTATTCTGATTAGAGTTGTTGCGTATCTTCTCTATTAGTGTATCGTGCATCTTGATTCAGTGAAGTTCCTGTGTTTATGTTTCCAAGTTGACTTGTTCTGTACATGTTTGTGTCGTTCTGTGTTTGAGTCATTACTTTGAGTTTTATTTTCATTTTATTCGGTGATTTCACTTTATTTGAGTTTTTAATTTCTAAATCCATTTCTGTCATGTTTTAGTCTTGTGCTTTGTTTTATTTTGTCATTTTTAATCTGAGTTTAACCTTTCAAATTTCCAATTCATAATTTGATTTGATATCTGCCTTGGTTGAATCTTGTCAATCATCAAGAGCCGTGACATTCAATTGAATGAGTTCGATGACAGATTTCTATGGCAACATTGGTTGATGTCTCATGGGCTAATTGTGCGATTCATGATCTGAAATGTGTTTGAATGTGAATGTCATTGCACACCAAATGAGTGATGAATTTCAATTGTGAGCTCGGGTGCAATTGACTAACATCAACACTATTTTTCACCAATTACACCGAAATTGGAATTTGCTTTGAAGAGTCTGTGAGTCATTGATACTTGGTTTCAAATTCTTTGCCAAGTTCTGATTCAAATTTTTTTCCAGTATTGTCTTTGTTTTATTGGTATCTATTGAGGTATATGAATCTGCAGAATTGCATTAAAATTGTTTACAACAGTGATTGAACTTAGTTTGAACTTCTGAGTTTGTGATCCATGGTGTGCATTCACTGTCTTCACTTTGCTATCAATTCTGCAATTGAGAATAAATTTTTGGTCACTCAAGGAAGCCTAAACCAGTGGTATCTGAAACTATAACTGTGGCTGAGAGTGATTAACCTCTTGTTTTCCTTTGGATTTTTTTTTCTTTGAGTTGAACCATGTTCACTTTCCTTTGGCAAAAATCTGATTAAGTTGCAAAACTGATTAGGTGATCTGTTGTGAACTGTGACTGAAAATAGCAAGTTCTAAAGTGTTATCCAACTCAGATTTGGCTATCAAATTGTGAAAAAAAAAGCAAAGAGAGCTGATGCAATTCACAATATTGTTCACTGTTTCAGTAAACTATCTCTGCCAAAATCAAATCAGATATAACTTTCTTCAATCATAACTGGTTCAACTTAAGTCCTTTTTATTGTTTTTAAAATCTGTTCTAGTTTTATTCCTTAGGTTCTATTTGTTGTGCTTACTTTGATCAAAAGCTTTGTTTCTTGTTTGTCAATTGTTGGTTGTCTTAGTTTTGTCTAATTCATATGTGCATTCTGATCTGCTGTTCTTAATTTGAGCTTTAATTGCTTTGTTCATCTGATCTAGAGTTGTCTTAAGCAATAGATTTGTTATGCTGTCATTGTTTTGTGGCTGTCTTGTTCTGTTCTGCATATCACTTTGCCTTGCCTAGCCTTTGCCTGTTTGAGAAGTTGTTACACTCTGGTTTCTGGAAGTTGAAAGAGGGTTTGTGTGCTTGGTAGCATCTTAGGTGGTAGTGGTCTGAAAGACTCTCAAGCCTTGAACTGCCAAGGGAGAATCTCCTTTCCAAACCTTTTCATTTATGTGTTTTAAATTTCAAAAGAGAAGCCTGAGTGTTGTGAGTTTTGTAAGGCTGACTTGGCCTAATTCCTTGGCAATTTGAAATAGAGAATTTCATTGTTCATCTAACTGTGTTGCTGATTGTTCATTGTGCAGGAAAAGGAGTTTGAGTGATCAAACTAGAGCAGTTGTGATTGTACTCATTTTAATCTGCTCTTGCATTCATTTTAGATTGTAAATTGTTTACTGGAATCATTGGTATATTATTTGTTTGAATGTGAATGTTGATTTTGATTTGATAAGACCTATGGGAACTTGGTAGATGCATCAGGAATTGCAAATGCTGCTCTGAATTAGTTTTGAGCTTCTTCATTTATGCATCAACACTGTTTTAACTGCCAATTTCTGCATTGCATCATGTTAATCTTTCTCCATTGATTTGATTAGCTTGGGATGGTTGTTTAATCAGTTGGACTAAGGATTGAACTCCATACATTTGCATCTAAGAACCAAATTTCTTGTTAAGAGGTGTTTTTTGTTCTAAGTGCTGAAATAACTTCTGAACTTGCCATGTCCTGACCATTTAGTTGTGCAGTTTTTGTTCTGATTAACATTGTTAAAAAGCAGTTTGTACGTGTGGGAAGTCTAACACAAGAATACCTACAGTGGAGCAAAAGGAGCTTTGCTACCTGCATAAACTACACCAAGCTGAATAGGGAGTTTCTTCGTTCTGTTGTGTAGTTTCGTGTTAGATTTGTGCCTGATTAGAAATAGTTAACCATATTTGATTGAATATTATGGTTGGATATCATATGGTTTAACTGTTCCTGAAAATTGAATTTGGTTTAGCAAATTTGGACATCCATACATTAAGTGATAGTGCTGGTCTAGTGTTATTGTTGGCTTAGCAGATTTAACGTAGGCAAACTATTTCTTTGAGTCAATTCAGACTAATAAATTGGATGTTGTAATTGTTGTTTGGAAGCTGCAATGATCCCTTAAGGGTTCAAAAACACCAATGCAGGGAGAAAGTTTAGATTAGGGCTGGGATTTGTTTTCTGTGTTGATAATAATCCAATTTGAACTGTGCTGTTATAAATACTGATTCTTTTGTTTCTCTGGGATCTTGGTGTATAGATAAACTGCAGCAGTACGTGGGATAGGAGTCTTTCCTAAAAGGCATTTAGAAGTAACACAACACTTGCACACGGTGAAGGCCAGAGAATAAATGGAGTTATCTGGAGTTTAATTGAGCAACAGTAGAATCTCAAGGGAAAGCTTGGAAAGCTTGTTCAGCCAAAAGAAAGGAAAGCTTCTTTTATAATGCATATTGTTGTCTCATGCAATCTGTTTGACTGAACACTGATCCAAGTTATCAATAGTGTTTGTAGGAGTGAACGAGGCAACTTCCTGATTAGGCTGAGAGAGCTAGTTGAAGGCCATATTTTGATAAAGTGAAGACCTGCAGCAGTGAACCGTACCCAGAATGTTCAAGAACAAGACTAGTAGCATAGCTTGTTTTCTTTGAATTTGTTTTTGTGTAATCTGGTTTGTAATAGGCTAGTGTTAGCTTTTTTATTGGGTTTATTCTGCATTGTAAAAGGCCATTAAAGTCCAAGTTTTTGGAAGAGTTTTTGGTGCTCTTTCAAACTCTAGGCAACTTTCTTGATTATTTGAATTTTTGAATTGTGTTCACGTTTAGGGGTGATTAGGCTAAAAGAGATTAAACTCTAAGACATTTCTGGCAAGGCAAGACTTGGTACTTAAGCAGCTTTTTAGCTCACCTCTCTTACTTGGGACTTGTCTAAGTGAAAGTTTTTAACCCTTTAAATTAAGAAAACTCTTAAAAACAAAGATGTCTTCTTATAGTTCATATAGTTCTTCTAGGTTAGATAATGTTGATGAAATGTTTAAACAAGCTAGGAATCTTCCATCCTTTGGTAAAGACATAGGTGCATTAACATACCTAGCTTGGGAAAAAGAAATTGATAAAATAAATCCTTGGTTTTATGGAGAGAGTGAATATTATATCCTTAGCATATATCTCTCTAAGTTAGAAGAGCATGCAAGTGAGTGGTGGGATGAAAGACAATATCATGTTAGGAAAGGTAGAAAGTCCTCCATACATAATTGGCATGATTTAAAAGCTTGCATGAGAAGAAAGTTTGTGTCTTCAAGCATTAAAAGAAACCTAGAACTAATTAGGGATTGCATTGATGATGGAAAATTATTTCTTGAGCGTTTAAATGATCACGGGTTTCTTCGTAGAGAATTAGAATTTGGGGCAAGACTTAAAGAGCTCAAGAATAAGAAAAGAGAAAGAGAGATTGAGAGAAAGGAAGAGGAAGAAAGGAAAGAAGAAGAGAAGAGAGAGAGAAAAGAAAACGAGAAAAGAGAAGAGAGAAGAAGAGAGGAATTAAGAAGAGAAGAAGAGAGAAGAAGAGAAGAAGAGAAGAGAAAAGAAGAAGAAAGAAGAGAAAAAGAGAGAAAAGAAGAAAAGAGAGAAAGGCAAGAAAGAGAGAAGAGAAGGAGAAATTGTTGCTGATGACAAATTCTATTCTTTCCAAGACTATGGAACATAAAAGGGAAGGTTTCCAAATCTTTACTTCTTTTCCAATCATGGTTTATTCTTCAAATATTGACTTCTCTTTCAAACCAATTGTCATTATATATTCTATAAAAACATTTTCAAAATATGACAATTCAAATCTTGAGTTATTGTTATCTTTAAGAAAACAATTAACTCAAGACAAAATTGAATTTGGACTTCTAAAATTTTCAAAGATTACATATCAAAGTATTAGAAGTTCTTATTCTCTTGTCTTTAAAGAAAAATTCTTTCGTGGATTGATATTAACTGAAGATATATTTGATGTGTATTGCAGATTCGTGTTTGATCCAGGAGGAAGAAAAATAGATCTAAAGTAATAAGGCCACTTCATGGCTCTGCTCCCAAGACTACGTGGAGCTTCTTCATAAGGCGATGCCAGATTTGAGGACAAATCTTTTTTTAAGAGGGAGGGTATGATGTAATCCTGCCCGACGTAGTCCTTGTTTAGTATTTTTATCTTTTATAGGTTAGCTTGTAAGGAGCATGGGTTACTATAAATACCCGTCTCCATCACTGTATCATTCACTTTTCAGATTAATGAGAATTAGGCTTTCTGAAATAGAAACTATTCTCTCTTGAAAGTCATATGCTAGAGAGACCAAAGACTCCCTCTAGCCACCTTCCAAGCACACTCTCTCACTTCCATTTTCCAGAAATCCACGGTACTTACTCTCTCATTTCCACGCTGACGCATCACCGGCCATTGTGCGCGCACATCAGCGCCACATCCTCCTTCAGCACACGTCAGCAGCCACATCTTCAATTCTCTTTAACATCACAACCGCGCCTCTCATTTCTTCCCTCGTGCATCCATTACGCATCCCTCCACATTTCAGAGAGTCTCCTTCTCGTTCTCGAGAGCTCCATTGTCGCCAACCATAGATCCGCACTCCATACGCATCTTTGAAGGTATTTTATCTTCGTTCATCACACTACCACATCTTCTTCTAGGGTTTCCACTTCCTTCCACCATTTTCCACCGTTCAAACACCTTAATCCCTTCGCTCTTCACTTTTCACCGATCATCCGAGTCATTTGAACCGATTAATCGGTTTATATTGAGTCTCATCACCATTTTAGGGTTTCTTCGTGTCCAATTTGAGTTTTCCCTCTTTTCTAGAGTTCGTTCATGATTTTAGGGTTTTCTGCAATCTATTTCGATTCTCTCGGTTTCCTTCGAGTCAGCTCTCAATCTAGAGCTTCATCTACATTCCGCTGCGTATTTTCTTCATCGGAGAAGCTTTGAGGAGGTCCGGTTCGTGTTCGCGCAGCTTCAATCGACCTCTCCTTGGAGCCTCGTCCATCAGATAGTTAATTATTGACTTTATATTTATGTTCATCAAAATTGAATTATTACTAACCTTGTATAATTTTTCAGGTATGTCGGCCTCAGACTCAGGATCGGGACAGACCAAACGTGGTCGAGGCGTCACACGATTGGCAGATGTGACAACCGGACGCATTGATGGGCAGAGGAGACATGTTGATATTGACCCCAGATCCGGTCAGGCATCAGAGCCAAATGCTGATAGGTTTAGGAGTTATCTGGGTAAGTTAGCAAAAAGCCATGTCTCTATCCTTCATGCAACTTGGGATGACGTCCCAAATGTCGACAAGAACCTCTTATGGCAAGATATTCAGGTATGTTTACTTACAACACTGTTGATATACTTATTTCTTTCATCTTTTTAAATCAATAACATGTGTTTTGTTTTAAACAGCAACATTATGATATTCCAAACACGATACAAATTAGAAAGAAAGTGTTATCGCATATAGCGATAAGATGGAGGGATTTCAAGACAAGGCTGACACGACTATATGTCTTTGGAGACAAACAAGATCAAAATCCATGTCAGTAGTATACCTTTACAGAGGACGACTGGATACAGTTTCGTGCATCTAGAGAGACTGAGGAATGGAAGGTCTGTTTCTTAACAACTTAAAACCTTTCATTGAGTTCTTATGATTTTACACTTATTTATGTACATGGTTTCACAGGGTAAAAGGTTAGCCGCCCAAGAAAGACAACGGCTAAACGATGCACCACACTTGTTATCATGAGGTGGTTATGCAAAACTGGAAAAAAAAACTTAGAAAGTCTAGAGCGGATGCCTTGGGACTTGAGTCGCCGGACCTAGCACCTGCACCTGCTAGGTACGAGCTGTGGAAGGCTGCTCGGACTAAATCTGATGGGAACATGACATCTTCCTCAGCAGCCTTGATCTCACAAAGAATTGTAAGTTCAAATTCTAAACATTGTTTGATTGTGTATCTAGCACAGCATGTCTTCTAAGTATTATCGTTTTTGTATGTGCAGGATGAGTTGGTTGAGCAGCAGACTCAGGGAACATTTGTTGGCCAAGGTAGGGACGACATTCTAACAACGGCCATCGGAAGACCCGAGCACCCAGGACGTGTATGTGGAGTTCCTCGGACGATTGGTCTTCGTGACTACTTTGGCCCCACACAAAAAACCACTCAATCAATGAGTCAGGAGGCACTAAGGCAGATGGATCTTTAGTGGGAGGAAAGACTCAACCAAAGCATGAGATCAATAGAGCAACGATTCATGGAGCAGCTACAAGAACAAAAAGAAATACAAAGAGTGCTTGAACAGAAGCTGCATTCCATGACGCAGGGCAACACGGGGCCCGGTGAAACTCCCACACCACCTCGTGTCAGCACTAGAGGATCATGCTCTGCTGTTGAACCTACTCAGTGCAACGGTCAATATGAGCTGTTGGTTGATGGGGATCCCCCACACATTGTGGCTGTCGGACGAGTGCTTGAGGGAGGGGTCACTATTCATGGTGTTCCCATATTACCCCACCACGTGCGTGTGACGATTGACGAGATTCGGGATCCCCAGGCTCAGGTGCCTGTACCCACTCCTGAAATTAATTTTGTTGGGGAGGCCCTAGGCTCATTTATAGCCTGGCCTCGAGCATTGATCATGTCACACATCGCTACTCCACAGGTATAATGTCTTTGTTATTAGTATTTCTATGTTAAGTTTAAAAATATTTTTTGATAACTCTTTGATGAAATTGTTATCTTCAGTTCACACGTCCTTAGAAGCAGCCGATTCATGACAAAGTCATACATGAAGATGATGACATCGCTGAAGCAGAGGATGATCCTCTATCAAAGATAACGACAAGATTACCCAGGTTGAAGAGAGCACCATTAGAACTATATTGGGATTTGAGAGTATTTGGTCTGCCCCCCCATGTGCCAGTATATATCACATTGCCTGATGCATTGGAGGTGATTGAGGGAGACAGGATGTTGAATATTTCCATCATTCAACTGTGGTGCATGTAAGATATTTAATTTTGTCTTCCATGTGTCTTTTTGTTTGATTCCTATACTTTCTAACAACTTAACTTTGATCATTTAGGTACATGGACACAATCGTTGTAGACCAAGGTCGGTCTTCCATGTATAGATTTGTTAAACCTCAGACCATTCAACCTTCTGGTAACACACTTCAAAACAGATAACATTATTTGCAAACATGGATGGATGAGTTAAAAAGAGACGTATAACTTGTGCCATACATTGATGGGTAGGTGTTGTTATATGTAAAAGTTCATTATTAAAGTTTCCTTAATTACTTAGTTAAATAACTATTCGTCCTTCGTGATAGGTCGCACTGGCAGCTGATGGTCATCATTCCCAAACAATGTAAAATTATATGGTTTTGTTCGTTGCACAAGAAGATGAGAAATGACTTGAGGACCATGCTTCAAGGGTAAGTGTTTCTCCAAAAATGAATTTGAATTTGATGTTCACCTTAAACTTTTATGATAAATATAGTTATGATAATTTTACTTTGTGTTTTTAATCTGTACAGAGTTATTGGTAAATCTCGAGGTCAACTAGTTCAAATTTTATATCCAAAGGTTGATTGTCATTTATAGTTATAATTCATTTTGTATGTTATTGAATGATCTAAATTATTGACGATTTAGTGCATCATTTTAGTGTAACCAGTAGCAGGATTCATGGGAATATGGCTTCTATGTCATGTGTTGGATTAAGACCATCATTCGAGCTGCCATTACAGATGACTGGAATGAGGTAATGATGCATACCTTGAAGACATTACAAATCAAATTCAGCTTTAAACATATATGAAACCATAATGAATCTTTCTTCAATTTTGCAGCGCTTCAAGAGTACATCTCCTATACCAGAGGAAACGATTAGGCAAATAAGGCAGGAGTAGACAACTTATCTTCTGCAAAGATGGAGTTAGGAACAGTTTTATTTGTTGTTGAACATTGATTAATTTTAGTTTTATAAGTTTGGCTTAATACCTCTTTTGGTCCCTCGAAAGGGGGCAAATGTTCAATTGCGTCCTACGTTTTTTAAAAAGTTCAATGTGGTCCCAACTTGTGAAAAAAGTGTGCAATTAAATCCTTTTTGGTAACGGCGTTAATTTTTTAATGGGCCAGCTAACAGGGTGTACTGAAGATTGCAACGTGTCTGGGGAAGGTTAATACGTGACTGTGTGAGGTTAATACGTGGCTATATTATTACAGATAACTTGGCAGTGGTGAATAAATCAGAGCTTAGGGTTTGGGTTGCAGAGAGAATTACGATTTGGGATTTATCATTGTGAAGGAAGTGTCTTGAAATAAGGGTGTTCTTGAAGCTGAACTCTGCAGAGCGAATTGAAAACCGCAAATCAGGTTAGGATTTATGTTTGATAATTTTATGAAATGTAGTTGTTGTATATGTTATCACTGTTGTCGCTCCCCAAAAATACCTCAACCACACATTGGAGGTAATGTAGAGAGAGTAAAAAATGGAACTTCTAGTTTTGGACATTTACTCACTCAACAATAATTAAACCAAATCGTAAATCTCAATTCTTACAAATACTACACCAAAGATACAGGGACATTTCGTGGTTCCACATATTCAACACCCCCTCTTCTAAAAACCTAAACTTTATCAGTTATCAGAATCACTTACCAGATTGAAGCAACCATAATTTCTACCTGCCCCACTGGGGAAATGACAGAAAAGAAAAAACAACACCCTTGCCACAATGATAATACGCAAACCGTAAATGTTAATACACTATGCAAATTTTAGCTTCAACAACACCCTTATTTCAAGACACTTCCTCCACAATGATAAATCCCAAATCGTAATTTCTCTACAACCCAAACCCTAATCTCTGATTTATTCACCACTGCCACGTTATCTGTAATAATATAGCCACGTATTAACCTCACACAGCCACGTATTAACCTTCCCCAGACACGTTGCAATCTCCAGTACACCCTGTTAGCTTGTCCGTTAAAAAATTAACGCCGTTACCAGAAAGGATTTAATTGCACACTTTTTTCACAAGTTGGAACCACATTGAACTTTTTAAAAAACGTAGGACGCAATTGAACATTTGTGCCCTTTCGAGGGACCAAAAGAGGTATTAAGCCTATAAGTTTATATATTGATAGTTTTGGTATTGGATTATTTTGTACATTAAGTAGAACTTTCTTTATATGAAACGCAAATATACTATACTATATATTGTTCTGGGACAATTTTCTGCTTTTCAGGTATGTTTTTAATGCAAAAATAAATTCATTTTAAAAAAAAAACGCCTAGTAGATGACGGTTAGTGCACAAACGGACGTCTATAGACGTCTAGCAATGCACAAACCGAACCCTAAACAACCCGTTCAGCCATATAGACGTCTGTTCTAGCACAACTAGACGTCTATATAGACGTCTGGTTATGCCAGAACAGACGTCTATATAGACGTCCGTTCGTGTCAAAACAGATGTCTATATAGACGTCCGGCTTGACACAACAGACGTCTGACTAACGTCATCCACAAAGACGTCGGGTGCAGGTCGGACATCAAAAAGCCAAAAGAACAGACGTCTAAAGCCCTTTCTGCACTAGTGGAGTTTTACAAGTTTTTTGTGATTTAAAATTTCATGCTTTGTCATTTGAATAGATTGAATTATTGGAATATTAATGTGTGACTATATGACATATGTTTTTGCATCTATATTAATTTTGTCAAGCTTATATCAAAAAATTATAATAAAATATAAATTAGAAGGCCAAACTGTTAGAAATTATATATTAATAAAGTTGATAAACAAATAATTTTTTCGTATATAATTACATATATATATATATATATATATATATATATATATATATATATATATATATATATATATATATATATATATATATATATATATATACTAATAAATTTGAAGGTAAATATTTATGGATAATTTTGTATGTAATATTACCTATTACTATTTTATTTATGGATTTTTGTTTTATGTAAATAATACTATTTTATCTACAAATTTTTAACTTTACATACAAATTTTGGTCATAAATAACAATTTTTCTTGTAGTTTTGGATTCATATTTTCTATGGAAAGATCCAAGACTAGTGGCTTGGTTAAGTCTTTCTATTATATACTTGTACTAAAAAAACACGTAATTAAAATCCAGCAATGAAGGTTCTAAAAGGGACGTAGCGTTTTCTAATGTGCCTGATCTGTCTCATGTGCTAGAAGCTGAGAATGTTCAGGTTAGAGAAGATCTATCTGTGGAGGTGCAACCTATCAAGATTGTTGAGAGCCAGAATAAGCAACTTAGAGGCAAAACCATTAGTCTAGTCAAAGTTGTATGGGATAGTAGGACTGGTGACTGTACTTGGGAGTTAGAGGGAGTCATGAGGGAGTCCTATCCTCACTTGTTCTCTGGTAAATCTAATTTTCGAGGTCGAAAATTTTTTATGTGTGGAAGAATGTAAGAACCTGGAAAAATGGATTTAAAAGAGGGGAGTATTAGATTAATATAACCAGATAAATTTTTATAGAAATAGACTTTTGGAAACAAATCTCGTTTATTATTCTGAGTCCATTCTCTCTCTAGAACCAAGTTCTTCCTCTTTTCTCTGCCTTCTCTCTACAACATCTCCTCCTTCTCTCTTCAATCTCTTTTTACTGAACCAGTAGATTTCTATTTAGGTGGTGCTCAAACGTCCGCAACGTAGAGAGCTTCAAAACTAACCGATTCATTTCGGGTTCTAAGCTGGTAAGTCCCTCCATGCAACCTCTTCTATGTCCTTAAACTAACACATGCAATCTCTATAGTGGCATGTGACTTGTGCTTTCATTTTCTTCAATTTTCCACTCCATTTTAGCTCTGAGAGTTGTTTTCTACCATCAATGTGGTGGTTTGTAGGGTTTGGTCGGGTCCTTGCTGTGTGAGGTACTGTTAGGGCATTCCAGTGAGTTGTATTGTTCAACTCCAAGGTAAGGGGAGCTAGTTATGTTTCTTTGAATTAATTATATGATTTGTATGTGTGGTGAAGTTTGATTGGTATGCTATTTTGAATTGCATGTTAAGTTTTAGGAATATTGGGTGGTAAGTGCTGAACTATGAAACTGATGAAAAGTGTGAATGATGAAACTGTGATTGATTGCCTGTGTAGTGAGTTTGATGAACTTAATTGTTGTAAATTGGACTGGTAGGAAGTACTTGGGAGTGGAAATTATGTGGTAGTGATAATTATGTGGTAGTGATGAGTGCATATTTATGGCCACATTTATGTTTGAAAATTAAAATTTTGATGGGATAATTGTGTTTAAATGGTTTATTTTAAGTGAATTTGTGATGATTGGAATTGTTGGGTTTGGGAAATAAAGAGACGTAAAAAGTAAGTTTTAGCGCATAAATTATTCTTGGATGTTCTAATGTTTATTTGTGCAGTTGAGAATATAAGTTTTATTGGTCCAAATGGCAATTCAAGGCCCAAAAATCAGATTTTATTTGAAAAATAATGTACAGATGGGCCAAACAGGCAACTTTTACCCTTGCACCTCCCAATTTCCTTACATACACCCCTCTTCTCTTAAACAGGCCCAATACTAAGCCAAACAGTAACCCTATTCTAAATACACCTCCTTAATTTTCCTACCCATACCCCTCCTAAGCTAGACTCCACCAGATCATGCCACGTGTCCAAATCCTCCCCACACAGATCTAGCCAACCATGTTCCGCCACGTCAGCCCTAACCCATGGGCATCATCTTCCACCTTCTCCACAGAAACCCTAGCCGCCAATGCCGTCAGCCGCCGTTCCGCTTCCGCCGTACCATCCTTTTTCGCCGGACCACCACTTCCGCCACACAACACCGCCTCAGTCTCGCCGTCACCGGACAGCCACTGCCGTGCCGCCGCTGCAAGCCCAACGCCACTGTCGTGCCACCGTCACCACCACGTCGTGACCTCCGTTCATCTTCTCCCTTCTCGAAACCAAAGCGCGACATCCATGGCCGTCGCGACACCAACTTCTTCTCCCTCCTTTCTCGCCGGACAGCCACCATCGACCATCACCACCGTTCATCTTCTTCATCCGCTGGCACGCCATCATCAAAACCGCAAGTCGCCACCCAAAGCTGTCGTAAGAACGACCATTACATCGCACCTTCATCTCGGATCTTCACTCGCGATCTTCCGCAACCACGCCGCGTACTGCTTCTCCAAAATCGCGCCACAACGCTTCAACGCACACCGTCGCCGTCGCACGACCTTCTTCCACGGCCAATCATCATCTCAGACCTGCAAATCCAAAAAACCCAAAAAATCCAATCGCCGTCATCCTCCGTCGCGCACCACATCGACACCACCAAGCCATTATCTACCCATCACCGCACCAGAACCTGCAAAGAAACTCAGATCAAGAATCGCGACGCACCCCCTCATGAGTTCATCTTCATCACCATCGAGCACCGAAGAGGAGAAGAGCTTCTTCTCCAACAGTGCGACGCAGGGGCAAGCCTTTGCCCAAATCTGAACCCCAATTTGGGAGAAAGGGGAATGCCACGTGGCGAGCTCTCATTGGGCACGCCTCTCTGGTCAAAACTGGTCAATGTTGTTTGAATCTGGTCAAGGGTGGTCAACTGAGGGGTTTTCTTGCAATTTCAGAAATTCAGTTGGGGCTAAAGTGCAGATAGAGAAAATTTCGGGACATTTGTGTAATTTTAGAAAGTCAGAAAAGATAAAAAAAATAAAATTCAGTTGTTGAATTAATTTAAATTGGGAATATCAACAGAAAATATCTTCCAAATAATGTTATAATTATTTAAATCTTTTAGTTATTTGGAAGATATAAGATAAAAGATTCTATCAACTGAATATTCAGAGTCCAAGCCCAATCAAGCCTATTTAAAGAGACCCAGGGGACTTCACTTCATTGATTCATTCTCTCATACTCCTCTCACTTTTCTTTCATCTTGTATTCAACTCCATTCATGGAGAGCTAAGCATCTAGGGCTATTCTGCTGTAATTCCATGACGGATTCTGAGGTTACGTTCGATTAATGCAATTGTTTACTTTGATTATTGATTTAAGTTGTTCTCTCGATGTCTTTCATCTATCTATCTTGTTAAGAGCAAAGATTTTTGCATCATAATGTGTTTGAATCTACATGCATATTGATTATATGAGTTTTAGGGTTTCTAGGTTTAAATTGAGAATCTACTTTGATTTAATTGAGGAACTTTCATATGATTAAATGGTTTTTATTATCAATTGAGAATGTTCTTTGATTGATTAGTAATAATTTCAACTATAATCAATTGAGAATTTACTTTGATTGATTAACTTTTAATTTGGTTAGGAGATTTAAGAATAGACATGATTAAACATAATAGAATTTAATTGAGAATGTACTTTGGTTGAATTTATTGTGAATAATCTAGAAAGGTTTTGCATTTGATTGAGAATTTACTTTGGTTAAATGCATTATCGCCCTCAAATTAATTAAGAATGTACTTTAATTAATTTGAAACTTAAACAATAATCAATTGAACAATTATCCGTGAATAACCGATGATGAATCTATCTTGGAAAAGTAGTGGAATTAGCCTATTTCATCGTAACTGTTTTTAAGTTTCTTATTTATTCTTTAAACACTCTTCAACCATTACTTTCATTCATAAGCATTGCATAGCATTCGTAAGAGTCACAGATATTCAAAAGCAATTCCGTGTTCGTTGGGAGACGACTCAGGGTTACTTCAACCCTGTCTACTTTCTTGAATACTACTTGGCAATACTGAAGTTGCCTTGAAAAGTAGTATTAATTTGATAGCTTCAACGACAGCGTATCAGGTAGCAATGTTAGATGGAAATCAAGTATGTGATAATAGTTGAAAAACTGTTATTTTAATGCTTAAAATTGACATAAAAAGCAACCTTTACACTTAGAAACTAGTTTGAAATCATGCTTTTATCCATATTTTCAGAAATAAGAGAGCTGGACAGGTTTATGGTTGATTTCAGTGTTTTTGTGCTGGTTTTAAGGTGAATTTAGTGAAAGAAGTAAAGAAGGAGAGAGATGGAATCAGAAAAGTCAACCAGAAACCAGAAAAGTCAACCAGTCAACCAGAAAAGTCAACCAGTCAACCAAAAAGTTAACCAGTCAACCAGAATACGAAAAAAGTCAACTAGACGAGTTTTGGGCCAGTTTTATGCGATTTTATGATCTGTTTGGGCCTGGACCCGTTTTCTATTATTTTTATGTCCTATTTAAAGACCTAGATGTCTTAGGGTTTGGTATCTTTGGCAGAAACAAAGCAAACACTCTCTCTTCCTCCCCTTGGGGGTAGATTGGGAGATGGTGACAGCTCTCCTCTTCTCTTTCTCGGGTTTTTCTATCTCTTCCATTATTGTTCATCTAGTTTCACCATGAATATGGTGAACTAAACCTTGTATGTTTGTTAGGGAATCAATGTAATCTTTTGAAGCTCTCATATATGGAATTTGTGTTTACATCTTAATCTAAGACCTATGCTTTCTTTCATCATTAGTTAGGGTTTTTCCTCTTTGCTCAATGCTTGCTTTGTTTAACTCATTCAATGCATGATTATTGATTTTGTCGATACGGGAACGTACGGGGAAGTCTAGATCCGGGGAATTTCTCCCAATAATATATTGGTTGCCTTAAGCTCCTGTGCAAAAAACTAATTATTAGGAATGCTAGGAATCGTATGAACTCGTAATTAGGGAGAAGCCTTCTTGAAAGGTAATTTAGAGAGTGGCATTAACAATGATGACTTGAATGTTGAATTCCTAAAATATATGAGAGTGGATAAGATGAAATTGACCCCCAACAACATATTCATATATATATATATATATATATATATATATATATATATATATATATATATATATATATATTTCATTGAAAGTGCTTGTCTTTTGCTTTTGCCATTGATCAAAACTCATGCATACATGTTTATTTTCTGTCTTGCATATTAAACTCCAATTATTTTGTTATTAAGTCTTAGCTAATCAACAAATCACATAACTAAACTAGGCCGTGAGTCCTTTGGGAGAACGATATTTGGTCTTACCGAGTTTATTACTTGAAACGATTCGGTCATACTTGCCGATTGTTCAACAAGTTTGTGACATCATATTTTGGTGATCATAAATTTGTCCATCAAGTTTTTGGCGCCGTTGTCGGGGACTCTGGTTTAACTGGTTAATTTGTGTGATTATTGATTATCTTTGACTTTAATTTTGAATTTCTGTTTTTATTTTCTGTTTTTATTTTTTCGGTTTTTATTTGATTTTGTTTTATTTTATTTGATTTTATTTTATTTGATTTGATTTTATTTTATTTTATCTTATTTTATTTGATTTTATTTTATTTTATTTTATTTGATTAGATTAGATTTTATTTGATTTGATTAGATTAGATTTTATTTTATTTTATTTTATTTGATTAGATTAGATTTTATTTGATTTGATTAGATTAGATTTTATTTTATTTGATTTGATTTGATTAGATTAGATTTTATTTTATTTTATTTTATTTTATATTATTTTATCTTATCCTCTGAATCTTTTATCTTCTGAATCTATATCTTCTCCTATATCTTTTTGTGCTAACAAATCTTTTCTAGGGTTTTGTTTTCTTGTGCATGCAGGAAGCAATTAGAACAAGGAGCAAGAAAACAACAGAACCTCTGCTTGAAGGTCTAGACGAGAGTAGACGGAGGAGAAGAATCCGAACATCTAGAGAACTTTTCCCTCCTCCAGAAACTCTCTTACAATCATCACCACAAGGTTCTGTTCATAGCACAGAAAATATGGAGAACAACAATGTTAGAAGAACTCTTGCTGACTACACCAATATAGCTGGACCTCAGCACTTTAACAGTATAGCTAGACCTAGAGTCAATGCAGCTAATATGGAGGTCAAACCAGCACTGATTCAACTGGTGAAAAGCAACCAATTTAATGGGTTATCTCATGAAAGCCCATATGAGCACCTCACTACCTTCAATGAGATTTGCAACACAGTCAAAATTAATGGGGTGCCAGACGAAGCTATCAAACTTAGCTTGTTTCCTTTCTCATTGGGAGGCAATGCTAAGCTTTGGTTGAATTCTTTCCCAGAAGAAAGTTTCACAGAGTGGGAAGCAGTGGTCACAAAATTTTTAAACAAGTACTTCCCACAATCTAAGGTGACAAAAGGCAAGCAAGAGATTTCTTCATTTAAGCAGGGTATGGAAGAATCACTGGGGCATGCATGGGACAGATACAAAAGCTTGCTAAGAAAAACACCCACGCATGGCTTTGAAGATCAGGAAGTAGTCTTAACTTTCCTTGGAGGGCTTGGTTCACAAACCAAGATGATGCTGGACGCCTCAGCAGGAGGCAATATTAAATGGAAAACTCCAGAGGAAGCAACAGAGATTATAGAAAACATGGCTACTAGTGATAATGAGCTACACAGTGAGAGAGGAGCTCCTATGCAAAAAGGAGTTCTCCAATTACAGACACATGATGCCCTGCTAGCTCAAAATAAAATTCTAACTCAACAGCTGGAGACTCTGACTAAAACTCTTGCACAATTACCCAAAGAGTTGAAAACTGCTGCACAGGTACAAACCCAATTGTGCGAATTGTGTGGAGGCGACCATATCAATGGTCAATGTGCCTTTCCAGTTGAAGCCGTAGAGGATGTAAACTACATGACCAATCAGTACCGTCAAGGAAGCTACAATCAGGGGTGGAAACCTCACCCAAGTATTGGTCAAGGGCAAACTGGGCAAGCTGGTCAATATAATAAGCAGCAACAACCCACCTTATGGCAACAGTTATTTATGCTTAATGAAAGGTCCATGAGGATGGAGGAAACTCTCAACAATTTCATACAGAAGACTGAGTCTACCCAAAAGAGCACTGAAGCTGCTATAAAAAATTTGGAGACTCAGATGGGGTAGATCACCAAATAGGTGGAAGAAAGGCCAAATAGAAAATTTGGGGCTAATACTGAGGTTAACCCCAGAGAAGAGTGCAAGGTGGTAGAGAGTGTTGATGATGAGAAAGTTGAGTTAGATACAGAAGAGATAAGAGAAATAGAGAGCAAAAGTACTTTTCCTTTTCCAATCCATCAAGGGAAACAACTGGACTTCACAGAATTATTCAGAATGGTGGATAATGATGCACCTTGGGAGCAGATTCTACAGCAAATCACAGTTTACACAAAATCTGATGAAAACATCTCTACAAAGAAAAGACGTAGAGATGATGAAGCAAAGGAGTGTATAACTGTTAAAAAAGAGTCATTCCCTCCTAAAGCAACAGACCCAGGCAGTTTTTCTATCCCTTGTACCATAGGGAAGAAAAGGGTGAAGAAAGCTCTTCTTGATTTAGGTTCAAGTGTTAACTTGATACCTTACTCTTTACTGGAGCAAATCGGCAATGTTAATGTGAAACCTGTAAAGGTTAATCTAGTAATGACCGATGGACCTTCAAAGGAGCCATGTGGGATTGCAGAGGACATTATAGTTTGTGTTGGCAAACTTCAGTTCTTGGCAGACTTTGTGGTGATGAAGATGGAGACAGAGAAGATACCTATCATACTTGGAAGACCGTTTATGAAAACGGCCAGAGCTATCATTGATGTAAATGAAGGTATAGTGATGCTCCAGGACAAGGAGGAGAGAGTGGTTATAGAGGTCTTTAAAGATGAGACGCAAACACAGGAGGAAGAAGCTAGTTATAAAGCTGCATTTCAAGATGCACCCATGACTAGCCGTAAAGATGAAAATCTCAAGGTTGCAGGTAACCATTGTTTGTTGTTTCAGGTACACAAGGAAGAAAAGATTGGAAGAGGAGGAGAAATTCCTGGTGACTGGGAGAAAAGAAGACTCCAACTTGGCACACCTGTAAGAATCAAGAACAAGTTGTGGGTTGTGAAGGGCTTTAAAGAGAAGGAGATGATAGAGATGGAGTCTCCACATTCTAGAAGGACCAAAACAGTTCATAGGAAACAGCTGAGGAGTTGGTGGAATGACAACATCAACTATAAAGAAGGAACTTGAGCTTTACTGGGTCAAGCTAATGACGTTAAAAGAGCGCTTGCTGGGAGGCAACCCAGTGATTTTAGAACTTTTAAATTTTACTTTGGTTTGTAATCTTTAAATCTGTTGAACATTATATTGCTGAACATAGCATCTACTGAAGGATGCCAGTTGGATATAGCATCTACTGAAGGATGCTAAGTGTGTAACACCTACTGACGGGTGTTGGTAAGTTTTTAACACCTACTGATGGGTGTTGGTGAGATTTTAAACACCTACTGATGGGTGTTGGTGGACTTTGGGTCAGGCTCGTGACGTTAAACAAGCGCTACCTGGGAGGCAACCCAGTTGATTGATTGTTTTTGTTTGTTTCATTTTAGTTGTATAATAGGGTTTGCATAAGTATTCTAAACATTGAATTGCAGGGAACCATCTAAACATTGAATTGCAGGGAACCAGTGAGGGGCATGTTTAGGAAGCACTTAGGTTAAGAAAAGAAGGAGAAGAGCACTTCACGAAAGTGCCGCTGAGCGGTAAAACAACCGTTGAGCGGTACTATCGCAGATTGGCTTTGGTTGCCCCTTAGCGGGACCCGAGCCCATTAAGGTATTTTTATACCCTAAGTTGCGTTTTGGTTTCTCTTTTCAGACTCTTCTCTGCACACACACTCCTACATACCTTTTCAATGGTTCTCTACAACTTTTCCCTCATCCCTTTTTAGAAAATCTCCCTTCCACTCACTTGCTCACTAGTTTTCCATCTAAGTTTGGGGTTGGGAGAAAGCATCATTGAAGGGGCTGATTTCTTCATTGTGGTTTACTAATGCTTAACAATGTATCTTTTGGTTTTGTGAATTATGTTTGATGCATGGATGGCCTCCTCATCGGGCAAAAAGAATCAAGACTAGAAGATCCAAGAAGAGGAAGATACAGAGGACAGCTCAGATTGATGAGGAGCTGAGATAGCATTTACGGATGAATGCTATCATATGCTTATGCTTTTGGGGTTTAAGTTTTCTAAACTTATTTATTTTTTGTTTTAGTTTAGGGTTTGATGTACTCTATTGGAAACCTGGTTTGTTATGATGGTTTGCTATTAACTGTGATTGTGTGATAAGTAAATGCTTGATGATGATTAGTGATTGATTGATGTTGAGATATATGTGCACATTAAAATGCTTATACAGGTGATTCACAAGCTTTGTGAACAAATGCAGGATATCATGATTGTGATTGTGAAATTAAGCAGGATGTGTATGTCAAATGTGAATGAGCTTATATGTGAGGTTTTGAGCTCCAGAGTTTTTGGTATGATTGAATGCTATTACTTTGAAAGCATGAATGACTTTGCCCAGGTTTTCTATGATTGAATCAATTGCTTGTTTTGCATCATGTGATCAAGGCCGTTTGTTGGAACCCTTTTTATTGGCCAAATTCATAAAGTTAGCCCACTAAAAGAGAACACTTTGTGTTCTATCCTTTGAACCCTTAGCCTTGAACATACACTGAAACCCTTGATTGAAAATCTTTACCTTGAGTTAACTAGAAGATCTTGTGTGGTATTGTTAAATGTTCAAGTTTGGGGTTGTTGGGAAAACATGAAAAAGGAAAAGCATTGAGCTAAGAGCTAAAAAGTAAGAATATGCAAAGAAAAAAAGAAAAAGAAAAGAAAAGAAAAAGAAGCAAAGCTCAATGCAAATGCAAAGGCAAGTTGGAAAGAATAAGAAAAATTGTGTTGTTATGATTCTCTTAACTCAAGGATTTTGTGATCCAGAAAAACCAATTTTCTTGTTAGCCCAGCCACATTATAAGCCATTGAAAAGTCCTTGTGATGATGCATGCTTGTGAATGTTTTTGATTGTGGTAAAATGAAAGGCAAAGTTGATTCATGTAACATTGGGATAGTGGAGTGAATGAGTGAAACACTTTACCTCTTATACACTTGTGTGTTGAGTGAAACACTTTACCTAGTGGGGAAATATTCCATAAGCACATGAACATCCATGCTTAATTGATTGATCATTCATGAAAAATAGCATTTGTTGAAATTTAAATGACTTTGTGAACACTAAAGCATGTGCACATCTTGATTGAACTCTTGGTCATAAGTTTGAGTGAAGTTGTTACTTATCTTGAAAAAAAGGATTTTTGAATGAGTGAACCATCATATGAATTGGTTGAAGATTGAGTTACATCTTGTTTGCTTGAGGACAAGCAAAGTTCTAAGTTTGGGGTTGTGATAACAGTTGAAAAACTGTTATTTTAATGCTTAAAATTGACACAAAAAGCAACCTTTACACTTAGAAACTAGCTTGAAATCATGCTTTTATCCATATTTTCAGAAATAAGAGAGCTGGACAGGTTTATGCTTGATTTCAGTGTTTTTGTGCAGGTTTTAAGGTGAATTTAGTGAAAGAAGTGAAGAAGGAGAGAGATGGAATCAGAAAAGTCAACCAGAAACCAGAAAAGTCAACCAATCAACCAGAAAAGTCAACCAGTCAACCAGTCAACCAGAATACGAAAAAAGTCAACCAGACGAGTTTTGGGCCAGTTTTACGATTTTATGATCTGTTTGGGCCTGGACCCGTTTTCTATTATTTTTATGTCCTATTTAAAGACCTAGATGTCTTAGGGTTTGGTATCTTTGGCAAAAACAAAGCAAACACTCTCTCTTCCACCCCTTGGGGGTAGATTGGGAGATGGTGACAGCTCTCCTCTTCTCTTTCTCGGGTTTTTCTATCTCTTCCATTCTTCCATTATTGTTCATCTAGTTTCACCCTGAATATGGTGAACTAAACCTTGTATGTTTGTTGGGGAATCAATGTAATCTTTTGAAGCTCTCATATATGGAATTTGTGTTTACATCTTAATCTAAGACCTATGCTTTCTTTCATCATTAGTTAGGGTTTTTCCTCTTTGCTCAATGCTTGCTTTGTTTAACTCATTCAATGCATGATTATTGATTTTGTCGATACGGGAACGTACGGGAAGTCTAGATCCGGGGAATTTCTCCCAATAATATATTGGTTGCCTTAAGCTCCTGTGCTAAAAAAACTAATTATTAGGAATGCTAGGAATCGTATGAACTCGTAATTAGGGAGAAGCCTTCTTGAAAGGTAATTTAGAGAGTGGCATTAACAATGATGACTTGAATGTTGAATTCCTAAAGTATATGAGAGTGGATAAGATGAAATTGACCCATAACAACATATTCATATATATATTTCATTGAAAGTGCTTGTCTTTTGCTTTTGCCATTGATCAAAACTCATGCATACATGTTTATTTTCTGTCTTGCATATTAAACTCCAATTATTTTGTTATTAAGTCTTAGCTAATCAACAAATCACATAACTAAACTAGGCCATGAGTCCTTTGGGAGAACGATACTTGGTCTTACCGAGTTTATTACTTGAAACGATTCGGTCATACTTGCCGATTGTTCAACAAGTTTGTGACATCATATTTTGGTGATAATAAAACTGGACCAGAACATGTTAGAAGTCGTAAAATCGAAATTGGGTCCTTACTTGTGAAAATCGATGTTTCAAAAGATAAAACTTGATCTTAATCACTTTAGATTAGTAATAGGGAGAGTTAGGATCATCTAGGCAAGTTTAATTAAGCTTAATACACGAATTAGGGGTGTTAGAAGTTGGGGAAAATAACTAGAAATGGTAAATGGTGTGTGAGTTGCATAATTCTGCAGAATTTGCGTTCTGTAGATTATGCCGACTCGTTATGCGAGCTGTCTCGCATAGTGAGATCTTGTAGAGAGTGCTCACTGTCTGAGTCATTCGTTGTGCGAGTAGGGGCGTTGTGCGAATGAGCAAAGGGTGTTGCTCTTTGTTTGTGGATTCGCGTGGCGAATCCTATCCTTATGCGACTGGTGGTGGTTTGGAACCACTGTCCATTTAATTGGAAAGGCGAATGGGGCGCATGGTGGTGCCTTGTATTATTGACGTAATTCCATGATCTTCAAGGAGAAAATTCATGGTGGTGCCCTTATTGTTTAGAATGATTTGCATGGTAGCTCAGTCATGGGGGTTATCCTGGAACTACAATGGTCAATCATTCTCAAGTAGAGAGGATTGAATCATGTCGTGAGTAGTAGCAGGAGGTCCTAGTCTTGGGTGCTTCCAGTATGGCCCAAGGTGAGTGATAACGGACTAACCTAGTAGTGTGGTAGGGTGAAACCCATTGGCAATGGCTTTGCAAAGTAGTAGAGGGCACCACGAGTGCATGACCCGCCATAGCTCGGCAATCATTCTAAGTCCGGATGAGTCAAGTTTAAGTGCAACAACTCATGTTTGTATAGTCCAATATATCTGTCTTTATTTGCATATGGTATGTGGATGTTATAACATGATTTTTATATCTAGCTCACCATTGCTTCTGTGTTTGTGTTTTGCTTGGGTATGTTTTTCTTTTGCAATGATCGTCCACTTAGATGTGAGGAGAGATGGATGAGGTGCCTCTGGAGCATGCTTTGGAGGAAGACAATGTTGCTGATTAGTTTCATTAGGACTCTTAGTTGTCCTTATTATTTTGAAATACTCTAGCATGTTTAAGTTTTAAATTATGACTCAATTTGGGATGACTGTAAGCTAAACAACTTTATTTACAGTCTACTCTAACTGTTCTCTTTTATTAAAATATGGATTTACTATAATATTATATGCTTCTATATATAATCTGGGATGTTACAATAATTGTTTTTTAATAATTAATAATTAAGTCTCTCAATATTTAATTAGATTTTAATAATTTATTTTATTTTAAAAATATTTTAAATAAGTATACTTATAAAACAAATAATATATTTGTTTCTTAAAAGTGATAAAAAAAACACTATACATAAATATGAAAATAAAAAAATTAATTTCTTCCCTTGTTCTGAAATATAACTAAGGTTTAAACCCTCAGATCGTCCCCATATTTATTGTGAAATCTCAAGTGGGTCTTTGTTTTTTAAACTGTTAGAACTGGGTCCATATACTTGTAAAATATAGTCAAATTTGTCCTCTCCATTAAGTTTTGATAGACGGTGTTAAACTATGATGATGTGTTTATGCCGATGTACATTGTTTTGATTATGTTGAATTTTTATTTAAATTAAAAGATTATGACATGGAAAAATTGAAAAGGGTCAGGCCCTTAACCACCGTGCTCCTCATCCAATCAGGCCATGGGCCTCGTCGCCAGTCTCCGGTCGCGGTCAGAGCTTCGCCGGCGGCAGCCACTCCTCGACTCTTCGTGTTCTTCATTGTCGTGACACGGTGAATCTCTCTGCCCCACCACCCTATTTTTTTCTCCTTCAATCCCCTTCTTCCTTTATACATATATATTCACCTCATTCCAATATGCACAAAAATAAAACAAACATAAACAAATATGTGGTTATCAATGCCCTGGAACAATGGAACCTCCCAAGTTTGTGATTCATAAACAAATAAATAAATAAGCAAACTTTTGTACATATGATTCATTCATTTTTGGTAAAATGGTTGTTTGCAGCACTTGCAGGGGAGCTTTGTCGTGGGGATACAAAGCATTGTTGTGGGGATATAGAGCTTTGTCGTGAAGATGACACTAATTTTTGAGTGCCTAATTTATTTCTAATCAATTTTTCAATTTAAAAGTGATGTGGAACAAATTATTTATGCCATTTATATAGAATTCAATGGCCAAGGAACCATATTTAGTAAAACCTACGGTGCAGAAACAACAATGGTAGCAAAGGCAAAATAAGTGGGTATTTCAAGCAAAAGTTTTGCACAAGCACGTCAACTATGAAGATGACACTCATTTCGGAGTGCCTAATTTATTTCTGATAATTTTTTGAACTTAGAAGTGATGTGGAACAAATTATTTTGCCTTCAACGACGACAGTGCGACCAACTCCAACAAGGACAGTCCAACCACGCTTCAACTTCAACGGCACCATGAAGGAATCTACAGCGGAGGAACCACTACCATTGTCTCCGGCGTGTCTCACTAAGGACCCTCAGGTAAATGTCCAATCAATTCACAACACCTGATTGAGTATTACCAGGAGGTGATGAAGGAGAAGACAGCGCAAATGGCCGAACAACTGGAAACAAGCCCTTTGTCGCAACATAGGCATCGAGTGACGGCGTGTTTGGCTAAGAAGCACAAGAGTGACGACAGCGAGGCCATAGACTGTGGAAGTGTGGGTGGTTGAAGAGTAGAAGGTTTTGTTTCGTGCCATGTCAAACATTGATAATTTAAATAACAAATTCCATGTAATATAACACTTATACATCAGCATATTACATGTGCACCAAGTCAGTAGATTTTGACGCTATGTGTGAAAATTCAACAGACAAAACTTAATTGGCTCAATTATTCAAATATATGAACCTAATTGATTCAATTTTACAAATATATGGACCAAATTTTGACAGTTTAAAAAACAAGGACATACTTGAGATTCTTCAAATATGAAGAGACAACATGAGAGTTTAAACTATAACCAATTATCTAATTTTTTATTTTTATTTATTATAAACCATATGAAATAATAAATGTTGAGTGTATTATTTTAGTTGGTTCAAAATTATTATTGATATCCAGCACCACTGAGTTCTCAACTGAGTATAATCAACTGAGTGAACGCAGCATAAGATTTTTGACAAGAAATCAAATCTTGAAAACAGCACCAACGGCAGCATTCAATCACCTCCTAAATCCACACCGCATCACAAACAACACAGAAGCATTAATCATCACCGATCCCGCCGCCAATCAACTGAACTGCAGCCACTTCAAAATGCAACACGTCTTCAAATCTTGAAAAGCATCTTTCCCGATTTACTCAAACCCATCTCCAAAATATGCATCCCACCTCTTTCCTTTCATTAGTGTAAAACTGATAATTTAATAATTTGATTACTTTATTATTTTTTCCTACAAAATAAAAACGATTATTAAAAAAAATGGTGCGTTCGTACGGTCACTTGACTAGTTAAAAAAAAAAGAAAAACAACCACTTAGGTTAAGCATAGTTACATATTAAAATATACAAATAATTAATTATCTTATCACATAAGCCAGAATTTATTTCTTCAAAAGCATTAAATTCTCAATTAATTTTATTAGTTAGCAGCCGAAGAGATTGGTAAGGTTTTCCTATTTAAGGATTCTCATCCCTCTCTACATTATCCCATTCGTTTCCTCAGTTGTTTGTTTCTGCAATCCTTCATAATGTCACTTACCGGAACAATTAGCACTGAACTTCCAGTTTATGCAACTGCAGACAAATGGTTCCACATCTTTTCCAAAAAACTCCACCATGTTCAACACGTTGCTGGTAAAGTTCATGGAGCCAAACTCCATCAAGGTGATGATTGGCATACCAATGATTCGGTCAAACACTGGACTTATACCTTAGGTAATTATGTTCATAATTAAATTGTGTTTAAATATATCTGTTAGACAAATCAAAATGCGACAAATTCATGACTTAACTAATATTATTCCTTACTTAATTTTAATGCATGTAGATCAAACCTATAAAGCTATTTGGACTATGCTTTTCAATAAGTATTGAAAGAATAAGAAAATAAAATAAAATAATTAATTCTTAATTATTACATATCCCGAAATTCACAATTACCCTAGAAGTTAAACTCAATTGCTGAATAAGCTAAAATAAGATAACTAATGTAAATGACAATAAACTAGTTTTACTCATGCATATAATTTATTTAGTATTCTTATTTTTATTTTTTATTATTGTTGAAATGGAACTTTTGTGGAATTACTGATAATAAGTTTATCAAAAACACTAATTAATTTTCTTACATTATATGTTTTTCTTATCAAGTTAAGAAAATATCTAGAAAGATTGATTTATCAAACCAAAATAAGTTGTGTTTAAGGATTTGTGTTGACCTCGCATCAAATAGAGTTAAGCCTGATTTATAATATACAAATAAACTTTACAATACAAAGTCAATTATGTAAAACTAAGTTACGTTTAAAATTTATTTCTTAAGATAAATTTACAATATATATATATATATATATATATATATATATATATATATATATATATATATATATATAAAGTAATCTTATTTTACAAAGTGTTGTTTGTTGAGTCTATTATGTCATCCTCTATCGTGCTATTTTCAAAGTTCATTTTAAAGTAGAATCTATTATGTCACTCAAAGTTCATTTTAAAGTAGAGTCTATCATTTCAAAATTCATTTTAAAAAAATGTGTTGTTTGTAGAGTCTGTTATGTCATCCTCTATCGTGCTATTTTCAAACTATTATTTAGTTTTATGTTATATATATATATATATATATATATATATATATATATATATATATATATATATATATATATATATATTTAGAAATAAGGTAAGTAAGTTAAAAAATTTATATTGATTAAAAATAAAGTAAATTTATAATATATAATAGAGGTAAATCTCAGTTTAATAAAATTGAATTAAACTTAAAATCAATTTTTTATTTAGAAACCGAAATTGAGAAATAAAAAACATTTATATAGAGACTAAAAATATATTTGTCATGAAATTAGCAAATGAGTCATCAATTACGTATTCTTCTAATATTTTAGTTGATTAATAATTGGTTATTGTGAAACTGCAGACGGTAAGACAGTAACATGTCTTGAAAGTATTGAATCGGTTGATGAAGAGAACAAAAGAATTAAATACAACGTCTTTGGTGAAGCTGTCGATGATAAATATAAGACGTTGAAGATAATCTTTGAAGCCATCGAGAAAGAAGGTGGCAAAGCTGCAATCAAATGGACTATTGAATATGAGAAGCTAAGAGAGGATGTTCATCCTCCATATGGCTACCTGGAATTATATGACCATATCATTAAGGATGTTGATGCTCATATTGTCGAGGCTGAAAAAGATGCCACCAAATAAGAATTGAAAGAAGGTTGTGGCCAAAGATAATGCTCATGTATGTACTATAATATCTGTGAAGTTTTATATATGTGGAGAATATAATACTTTTATAGTTTGTGTGCAATAATAATTAATAAGATGCATGTGGGTGATATATATATCAGAAAGGTGTTCAATAAAAATATATCTTTTGGTCTTCTTTTATCATTGGATTTTGTCGGTATATATAATACTAGAATCGTATTCTTCTAAATATGTTTCTTTATATAGAGTGCACAGTCACATATAGGAATAACAAGTAAAATATACAAGAACATTGAATTGTATATTTAAATATTTAGAGGGTTTTCGGCTTTTATATATGATTAAATATAATTTTTTAATTGATAAATTATTTAACGACTATTTTTATCAATAAATAATTCTTTCTATCATAAAGGTTGCTTCTAGAACTTAATGTACAAACTATTGGACCATTTATCCCCATACATGGTATACTATTCTATCCTTACAAAGCTTTCATGCATTTTGTACCACCACCTAAAGAAGGATCTTACCCTATACCAGAAATTATAGTTCCTAGTACACAAAAAGGTATAGTTCTTGCATTTCCGAAAATTTTCAAAACCGTATTCCATACATAAATCTTCCCAAATACTTGAACTTATTGTTTCAGCTCAAAGATGATAAACATTTCTTCTTCCATCTTATACTAAAACGAGAATCCATTTCCATGATCTTTCACACTTTTTATATAGGATAATGATACTTTAACAATATAGTTTGACAACATTTTGACACGGGTCACGTGTCAAACTTTAACTGGTCCACAGGTCTCTGATATACACGAAATGAGAATAGTCAAGGAGGACCACAATCAAATATGCATCCGGAGAACAATACAAATACTGTACCAAAATTTTATCAATCTTATCCATAAACTCCAACGTACATGTTATAGAAAATTATGAAAAATAATTTTCCCAAACTATCTAATCGGACAATTCAAAATTTCACATAAACGATTAAAAAATTAATTGTTTGTGTTAAATTTCAAACGGGAACTAAGTTTCACTCAATTATATTGTAATAATCTAAGAGACCAATCATAACAACACAACAAAATTTTATCACATGCATATTCAAAAGTCAATAACATGTATATATCCAAAAGCCAACAACATGCAAATTCGACGATTAATAGGATGCATATTTGAAAGTTAATAACATGCATATCAAAATGCAGAAAACATGCATACCGAAAAGCCAATAACATGCATAGACAAAAACTTTTAAACAAGAATGTTAACCTTCTTAACCGATTACAAACGTAGTGGAGGAATTTGAGGAGTCGAAAACTCAAAAAAATGCTGCCCAAAATGCAAGAAATTGTCGCCCAAGGAAACGAGCAAAACTGCACCAAAACACAGCAAAAACTCATTTTAATCGATTCAAATGGAAGATAATCCATCACAGACTAATTTAATCAGAGTAAAAGTAAGTTTAAACTGTCCAAAAGAAAAAAACGTACCTGAAAATGAAAAGCCACGAGGGAAAACGCGAGGAGGAAGATCATGAATACTGCGCGTAACTGCCCCAAGTTCGCGGAAAGTGTAATAAAACAACCTTAGACGTCGGGGCCCTCCCTCATCGGACGTCTATGATGATAGCGAGTGAAACAATATGTACAACAACAATAAATTTTGCTAGGATAGAGTCTAAACCATAATTTTGATATCATGTTAACAAATTGACTTTAAGCATAACTCAAATGTGTTTTTGCAAAGATAGCTTATATGGATGAACAGAGAGTAAAACATTTGAAGAAACATTCCTAGAATGTCTTGCTATCTTTAAACGTTCTTCTAATCCAATGCAAAACTTTGTACTTTTGTAATCTGCATAGATAAAGAGAACACACCAATAAACAAAAGGGTATAATTCATTCATGCATCCATCAGGGCCAAATGCTGATAGGTTTAGGAGTTATCTGGGCAAGTTAGCAAAAAGTCATGTCTCTATCCTTCATGCATGTTGGGATGACGTCCCAGAGGTCGACAAGAACCTCTTATGGCAAGATGTTCAGGTATGTTTATACTTCATGCAATTTGTGATATACTTATCTGTTATGTTTTCTTTTGGTAACAAGTTTTTGGTTTTAAACAGCAACATTTTGATATTCCAAACACAATGCAAATCAGAAAGAAAGTGTTATCGCATATAGCGATAAGATGGAGGGATTTCAAGACAAGGCTGACACGACTATATGTCTTTGGAGATAGACAACATGAAAATCCATCTCAGCATTATACCTTCACAGAGGAGGATTGGATGCAGTTTCGTGCATCTAGAGAGTCTGAGGAATGGAAGGTATGTTTCTTAAGATCGCCTTTCATTGAGTTTTTATGATTATACACTTACTTATATACATGGTTTCACAGGATAAAAGGTTAGCCGCCCAAGAAAGACAAAAGTTAAACGACGCACCCCACTTGTTATCACGAGGTGGATATGCAAAATTGGAGAAGAAACTGAGAAAGTCTAGAGCCGATGCCTTGGGACTTGAGTCGCCCGACCTAGCACCTGCACCTGCTAGGTACGAGCTGTGGAAGGCTGCTCGGACTAAATCTGATGGGAACATGACATCTTCCTCAGCTGCCTTGATCTCACAGAGAATTGTAAGTTCAAATTATAAGCAGTTATTTGATTGTGTATCTATCACAGCATGTCTTCTAAGTAACTTGGTTTTTTTATGTGCAGGATGAGTTGGTTGAGCAGCAGACTCAGGGCACATTTGCTGGCCAAGGTAGGGACGACATTCTGACAACGGCCATTGGAAGGCCCGAGCACCCAGGACGTGTACGTGGAGTTCCTGGGGCGATTGGTCTTCGTGACTATTTTGGCCCTACACAGAAAACCCCCCAATCAATGAGTCAGGAGACACTGAGGCAGATGGATCTTCAATGGGAGGAAAGACTCAACCAAAGCATGAGATCAATGGAGCAACGATTCATGGAGCAGCTACAAGAACAAAAACAAATACAAAGAGCGCTTGAAGAAAAGCTGCATTCCATGACGCAAGGCGACATGGGGGTCGATGAAACTCCCACACCACCTCGTGTCAGCACTAAAGGATCATGCTCTGCTGTAGACCCCACTCAGTATAGCGGTCAATATGAGCTATTGGTTGATGGGGATCCCCCACGCATTGTGGCTGTCGGACGAGTGCTTGAGGGAGGGGAGACCATTCATGGTGTTGCCATATTACCCCAGCACGTGCGTGTGACCATTGACGAGGTTCGGGATCCCCAGGCTCAGGTGCCTGTACCCACTCCAGAAATTAACTTTGTGGGGGAGGCCATAGGATCATTTATTGCATGGCCTAGAGCATTGATCATGTCCCACATCGCTACTCCACAGGTATAATGTCTTTTAAAATAGTATTTCTATGTTTATTCTTCATATAATTGTTGACAAAGCTTTGACGTAAATTCTTATCTTCAGTTCACACGTCCTCAGAAGCAGCCAATTCATGATACAGTCATACATGAAGATGATGAGATGGCTGAAGCGGAGGATGATCCTCTATCAAAGTTAGTGACAAAATTACCCAGATTAAAGAAAGCATCATTAGAAGTCTACTGGGATTTGAGGGTATTTGGTCTTCCCCCACATGTGCCAGTTTATATCACATTTTCTGATGCATTGGAGGTGATTGGGGGAGACAGGATGTTGAATATTTCCATCATTCAGCTGTGGTGCATGTAAGTTACTCAATTTGGTCTTTCATATTACTTTTATTTACATTGTTATATAGTTTCTAACAACTTAACTTTGTTGTTTTAGGTACATGGACACAATCGTTGTAGACCAAGGTCGGTCTTCCGTGTACGGATTTGTTGAACCTCAGACCATTCAACCGTCTGGTAACACACTTCAAAACAGACAAGATTATTTGCAAACATGGATGGATGAGTCAAAAAGAGACGTATACCTTGTGCCATACATTGACGGGTAGGTGTTGTTATATGTGGTCAGTTTATTATTATAGTTTCGTTAATTAGTTGAATAACTATTTGTCCTTCGTGATAGGTCGCACTGGCAGCTGATGGTAATCCTTCCCAAACAATGTAAAATTATATTTTTTTGTTCGTTGCACAGGAGGATGAAAACTGAGTTGAGAACCATGCTTCAAGGGTAAGTGTTTCTCCAAAAATGACTTTGAATTTGATGTTCACCTTCAACTTTTATGATAAAATAGTCATATTAATTATACTTTGTGTTTTCAATCTGTACAGAGTTATTGGTAAATCTCGTGGTCAACTGGTTCAAGTTTTGTATCCAAAGGTTGTAAGTCATTTAACGTTTCCTTTTCATTTATGTTATTGAATGATCTAAATTCTTAACTATTTAGTTTGTTATTTTAGTGTAACCACCAGGTAGATTCATGGGAATGTGGCTTCTATGTGATGTGTTGGATTAAGACCATCATTCGAGCAGTCATTACAGATGACTGGAATGAGGTAATGATGTATACCTTCAATACATTACAAATCATATTCATCTACAACTATATATGAAACAATAATGAATCTTTGTTGAATTTTGCAGCGCTTCAAGACTACATCGCCTATTACAGAAGACACAATTAAACAGATAAGGCAGGAGTGGACCGCTTATCTTCTGCAAAGATGGAGTTAGGAATAGTTATATTTCTTGTTGAACATTGTTTAGTTTTTTAGTTTAAGTTTTATGTTGATAGTTTGGTAGTGGATTGAACTCCACATTAAGTAGAACTTTGTTTATATAAAATGCATTTTTATATTATTGCAAAATTGTTCTGGGACATTTTTCTGCTTTTCAGGTGTGGTTTTATTGAAAAAATAAACTAATTTTTAAAAAAAAAACGCCCAGTAGACGTCCGTTAGTGCACAGTCGGACGTCTACAGACGTCTGTCAGTGCACACACGGACGTCCACCCCCCAGCTCCTACCTAAAACATTTCAGCAAGGTAGACGTCAGGGGGGAGGAGGCGGACGTATATATAGACGTCCGTCCAGACACAACGGACGTTTATATAGGCGTCCGTCCAGACACAACGGACGTTCATGTAAACGTCCCTCCTGACACAACGGACGTTCATGTCGACGTCCGTCATGACACAACGGACGTTCATGTAGACGTCCGTGCTGACACAACGGACGTTTTACAGAGACGTCCGTCCTGCCACAACGGACGTTCATGTAGACGTCCGTGCTGACACAACGGACGTTTACAGAGACGTCCGTCCTGCCACAACGGACGTCTGAGCGACGTCACCCACATAAACGTCGGGCGTACGGCGGACGTCAAAAGGCCAAAATATCGGACGTTAAAACCCCTTTCTGCACTAGTGGCATTTAATACATTAAATGTTATTATGCATTTAGGAAATGTACGTACACTAATGAAAAAATAGGTTTTTAACTCGCACGTTACGCTTTGATTTCAAAAAAGTGTCTCGATTCAATTAGATTCGATGCCTAAAGGGTATACCGCCTCGGTTCTCAGACCAACCGAGGCAAAAAACCTTGCAAATCAGTCTTTTCACTTGCCAACTTTTTCAAAATAGGTCTACTGCCTCGGTTTTATGCAGAACCGAGGCAGTATGTCTTGCAAAAAGCTGACAACCTCTGTATTTGAATGTTTCAAATCCATTTTGACAACCTCTATTGCCTCGGTTCCATTTGAACCGATGTCATAAAGCCTTTATGCCTCGGTTTAACCGCGAACCATGTCCATAGTTAGAAATATCTTTAAATTTTCCTATTTATAATTTTATTTTGATTTTTTTCTGAAAAGTTTATGCCTCGGTTGTCTTTAGAACTGAGGCAGTAGAGCCTTATTGCCTCGGTTATTTACTTAACCGAGGTAATAGTTTCTTCGATTTTTAAAATTCAGAGCTTTCAATCTCCCCTTTCATTCTCCCGTTTCATTCTCTCCTTTCATTCTTCCCTTTCATTCTCTTCTTCCACAAGCTTCTCACCACCACCATCCTCAACTCGCACCAGACAAACTCAACCGTAGACTCATCTGCGAATTGCTGCCTCTCATCTCACGCGAATAGTTTTCAGATCTGCTGTCATTGCCTCCACACTTTAATGAACAACAACGCTTCTCGGTGGGTGTGAGGGAGGAAAATCGGTGGGTGGGGCTTTTGTGAATGGTGGCACTCCGGCGACGCTTTTGGGAACACGCACGAAAATTGGTGGGTGGGAGGGAAGAGGCACGAAAAAGGATGGGTGGGTGGGAGGAAGCGGTGGGTAGACATAAACGGCGGGACTCCAGCGACAATGGATAAGTGGGAGGGAAGTCCTTCTCTCTAAGGTTGGGTGGGTGCGAGGAAGCGACACTCTCTCTAGGGTTCAAGTTCTCTCTCTAAGGTTGCCTCAGATTGAAAATTTGAAATGAGAAAATAAAACCCCGCCACTTGAAACCCTTCCCCATTTTCCGTGTGTCCTATAGATGTGTTATTGTGCACTGTTTATAATTTTATAGAGTGACAATTACAACTTCTTCATAGCAGTTGTATAAGAATTAAACAATAAAAAATCAGTAGACAATAACTATTGTCTTTCTATATTACTCTAACAAATTAAAAAAACCATTACCAACCATAACCTATAGAAAAAGTTTGTTGTTCTCAACAAAGATATTACATTTAATTCCAGCAAAATATGAACATTTCCTTAGCCCCCAATAATGATAAAATTTCTGTGTTTTAACATATTAAGATATGTCACGTGGAAATTGAAAATATCAGTTTCCACTTTTGAAAGAGCTTCCATACACTTCACAAGCTCCTTAGAGAGTAAAAAATACCAACAAAACATTAGAACATACAACATGATGTTTGCATTCATATCTCTTGAAGCAAAGATTGATAGATCCATAAATAATGGTCAACGACCACTCATATGAGAATTTATGGACAATTTCCTCCATATGATACCACGATTTCACTAGTAAAAAATTGGGTTTTTACAGCGCACATTATGCCACGGTTCAATGGAAACCGCAGCATAATGGTGCGCGGTGGCAGTTTTGTAAATAAATCGAACACATATGTCGCGGTTCGGAGCAGAACCGCGACATATACTCCAGTCAACCATTACCTTTGACGCCACGTGTGAATAAAAAATTAAATAACAGCGTATATGCCGCGGTTCTCTGGACAACCGCGGCATATACCCCTGCCAATTTATTGCAGGTGCTGACTGGGTCAGAGAATTTCAAAAGTTACAAGGGTATATGCCGCGGTTGTCCAGAGAACCGCGGCATATACCGCTGTAACTTCTCAACTTCTCTGCCAGTCAGAGAATTTCAGAAGTTACAGGGGGTATATGCCGCGGTTTCGCAGGGCAACCGCGGCATATACCCCTGACATCTACTGAAATTCCCCAAAAGGCAGTTGGGGAGACAGTTGTGTTTAGCACGTTACAGGGGTATATGCCGCGGTTCTACGAGCAACCGCGACATATAACCCTATCTGAAATTAATTTAATATATATTTGAAATATTTCGAGGTATATACCGCGGTTGCCCGCTGAACCGCGACATATAGTTTGAAAATAATTTCAAAAATGCCATTTAGGATTATTTTTTTAATCAGTATATGCCGCGGTTAAGTAGTGAACCGCGGTTAAGTAGTGAACCGCGGTAGATTCCCCCGTTCAGAGTTAAAAATTAAAACTTGGAACAGTGTCGTCTTCTTCGCGTCGCCTCCTCTGTATTTCGCGTTTTCTTCTCCCTGCCCACCACCCATCATCTCCGATACCTCTTTTTCACCGTTTAAACTCAAAATCGTTCGGTCATTATTCATTTTTGACGAGAAAAAACAGTTTTAGCCGATCAAATCGTTTGAAACGCGTCATTCCCTCTCCGCTGCGATTTCGTTTTCTTTGCACCAAGCGTTTTCGCCGTTCCTCTTCCAGGTATTTATGCCCTTTTGCATTCTTAACGTGATTTCTTCATTAGTTTTTGCATAATGCTATAGTTTTGGTAATGTATGAAGTTTCTATAGTTTTGGTAATGTATGGTATAATTTTTGCTTTAATTTTGGTAATGCATGAAATTGCTATAGTTTTGGTAATGTATGGTATGGTTTTTGCTATAGTTTTGGTAATGTGTGTTGTAGTTCTTGTATTATTTATAAACCTTAAAATATTATTCACTAAGTTTCAATGATATGTATGAAATTGCAAGTTTGATTTTTAGTAACTTATCTTTTTATGTAATATTTAGGAATATGGATCGAAATTGGATTAATTTACCACGTATTAGTGCTGAGTACGAGAGAGGTGTAGAGGAATTTATACAATTTGCGCAACGTAATGAGGGGAGAAGTGATGATGAAGTGAAGTTTAGATGTCCTTGTGTGAACTGTTTGAATGGGAGAAAGTTGAACGCAACTTAAATTAGAGAACATCTTATATGTGATGGTTTTCTAAGATGCTATACAACATGGATCTGGCACGGCGAAGAAATGCATTTTCCCACTGACTCTCAAAGTGTAAATGTTACTGATTCCACCATGGAAGAAGATCGACCGGATGAAGACAAATTGGAGGACATGATCCGCGATGTTGGAGCAGAAAATTTTGCCAAAGCTCATGTGTATGAGACGATGTCGACTGATGCGGAAACACCGTTGTATGTCGGTTCAACTAAGTTCACACGTTTATCAGCGGTGTTAAGGCTCATGAATTTGAAGGCGAGCAATGGATGGACTGATAAGAGTTTTACAGAACTGTTGACGTTGTTGAATGAAATGTTGCCAGATGGAAATACACTGCCCACTCGTAATTATGATGCGAAGAAAATTCTTTGTCCAATGGGTATGGAGTATAAAAGGATACATGCTTGTCCCAATGACTGCATTTTGTATAGGAAAAAGTTTGAATTTTTGACAAAGTGTCCAAAATGTGGCTTATCACGATACAAGTCAAAAAACAATAGTGAAGATAATGGTCAGATAGAAAAAAATGGATCTGCTTTGAAAGTAGTTTGGTACCTTCCAATAGTGCCCAGACTTAAGCGTTTGTTTGCGAATCCCAAAGATGCTAAAAATCTTAGATGGCATGCAGATGAGAGAAAAATTGACGGGCTGCTTCGTCATCCAGCTGATTCAAAGCAATGGAAAAATATTGATCGACAATTCCCCGAATTTGGTAAAGAGTGTAGAAATCTTAGGCTTGGTTTAGCCACTGATGGAATGAACCCATTTGGTAATCTGAGTACCAATCACAGTTGTTGGCCAGTTATATTGATAATTTACAACTTATCTCCTGCATTGTGCATGAAGAGGAAGTACATGATGTTGTCTATGATGATATCTGGTCCAAAGCAGCCTGGAAATGACATAGATGTTTATCTAAGCCCACTAGTTGAAGACTTGAAGGTTTTGTGGGTTGATGGGGTTGAAATATTTGATGCATTCACTTCAGAGACTTTTATGATGCGTGCAATGTTATTTTGCACCATTAATGACTTTCCTGCTTATGGTAATTTGTCAGGGTACAGTGTCAAGGGTCATAAAGCGTGTCCTATATGTGAAGAAAACACTGCAGCTCATCAATTGAAACATGGAAGAAAGACGGTGTATCTGCGTCATCGGAGATTTCTAAAACGTAATCATCCATATCGAAGGTTAAAAAAAGCATTCAATGGAGATCAAGAGAGGGACGAAGCACCAAATCCACTTACTGGCCTTGAAGTTCTTGAAAAAGTTAATAAAATACATCATGTATTTGGGAAAACATCGAAGAAGTCATCTGTAACGACCCCTTGGAAGAAGAAATCAGTATTCTTTGATCTTCCATATTGGTCAAAGTTAGATGTTCGACATTGCATAGATGTGATGCATGTAGAAAAGAATGTGTGTGATAGCTTGATTGGTACATTACTCAACATTCAGGGAAAGACAAAAGATGGAGTGAATGCTCGTTTGGATTTGGTTGACATGAATATCCGAGAAGAGTTGGCACCCAAGGAGATTGGTAAACGTACTTATTTGCCCCCTGCATGTTACACAATGTCTAGACAAGAGAAGATAAGTTTTTGTGTATGTTTAAAGAGTATCAAAGTACCACAAGGATACTCTTCAAATATGAAGAGTTTAGTGTCAATGCAGGACTTAAAGCTTGTTGGCATGAAGTCTCACGATTGTCACGTCTTAATGCAACAGTTGTTACCAGTGGCTATTCGTGGAATTTTGCCCAAAAATGTTAGGCACACCATAAACAGGTTGTGTTCATTTTTCTCGTCAATATGTAGTGAAGTCATCGATCCTACAAAGTTAGATGAACTTCAAGGCGAGATTGTTATCATCTTGTGTCAACTAGAGATGTTTTTCCCTCCATCTTTTTTTGACATCATGGTACATTTACTTGTTCATTTGGTTAGAGAAATCAAGTTGTGCGGACCGGTATACTTAAGATGGATGTATCCTATTGAGCGTTATATGAAGATTTTGAAAGGGTACGTTAAAAATCCATATCGTCCTGAAGGTTCGATGATTGAAAGGTATATTGCTGAAGAAAGTATCGAGTTTTGTTCAGATTACATGACATCAACGAATCCAATAGGAGTTCCTCGCACAGCATGGTTGAATAAATTTTCTACAAGTAAAAGCATCCGAGGTGTCAATGTGGTGACAAAAGATCGCGAAGAATTGTTGCAAGCGCATCTTTATATATTGAACAACACAGATGAGGTGATCCCTTTTTTGGAAGCACACTTAGCCATTGTTAAGAATAAAAATCCAAGACAATCAGAGAAATGGCAATTGATGGAGCATAACAAAACATTTATGTCTTGGTTCAAATCTGAAATTGACAAAGAGCCACATTCTTCTGAAACTTTATTGTGGCTTGCAAATGGTTTGAAGTTTGATGTCGTGTGTTGTACAGGTTATGAAGTCAATAATTGCACATTCTATACGAAGACTTTGGATGATAAAAGCACAGTACAAAATAGTGGAGTCAGTTTAGAAGCTGAGTCACTTCAATTTTCCACATCAAAAGATCAATCTCCTGTACTTGGATCAATGAGATATTATGGTATAATAGAAGAGATATGGGAGGTTGATTACACCAAGTTTTTTGTTCCATTGTTCAAGTGTAAGTGGTTTGACAATAAGAGTGGTGTGAAAATAGATGACTCGGGTATGACACTGGTTGATTTTCGCAAGGTGGGTTACCGAGACGAACCGTTTATCATGGTACATCAAGCATCTCAAGTTTTTTATGTCAAAGATCCTGCGTCTGACCATTGGTATGTTGCTCTTCAAGGCAAAAAACAAATTGAAGTTAACGAAGACAATCTGATTAATATTTATATTGCTGACAACCATTCATTTCAAACTACAACAAATTTGGATGACCAATCTGTAGTTGACGATGATGTACATGCAATTCGGTCAGATCATGATGAGGGAATATACATATGATGAATCCATATCTTTATGTATGAATTTTCAATTTCTGTATAAGTATTTTATTAATATAACATAAGGTTTCCTTTTATACATTTCCTATGATTACTATTACATGTTTTGTTAATTTATATGATATTACATAAGTCTTGAAAGAAAATTTAATGTTGTTATTTATTTTGACAGATATATGGCTGATCATCCACATTCTTCAGGGGATGAGGCTCCCCCAACCAGATCCACTAGAGGACCCACTAGGATGAAACAACTATTGATAAGGAAAAATAGTGGTGAAAGAACTCCGGTGAACGTGAATGTCACCACGGGTGTGGCAACTGGCCCCCATGCAGATGACTTCCGATCATACCTTGGAGTAGTGGCACGTGATAAGATTAACATTCTCATTCCATCTTTTGATCATGTGTCCGAGGGTGATCGGAACATTATTTGGCAAGATATATTGGTAAGTTAGTTAATAGCATTTGAATTAAAATTTGTTTATATTGATAATTTTGTACTAATACAACTTTATTATGTTTTTTTCAGATGACATTTGACATTCCAAATGTCCCAACACTTAGAAATAAGTGTTTGTCAACTGTTGCAGAAAATTTCAGAAACTTTAAAAGCAAGTTGACATCGAGGTACATCTTTGGACACCTTAAACATAAAAGTCCATGTAGTTCATATAAGTCCATTGATGAGGAGACTTGGCGGCTTTTTAAAGAGAGTCGGATGTCAGAGGAATGGCAGGTTAGTGTAGTTCATATTATTCAATTCCTCATTAACAAATATACATCATATGAACTAATTAATTAATGTGTATGTGACAGGCAATTAGAAGCAAAGCACAAGGAACAAGTGCTCAGAACAAAAACCCCCACCTATTATCTCGTGGTGGGTATAGGAAGCTTGAGGAGAAAATCCTCAAGCAAAAGGCAGATGTTATACCACCATCTCAGGGTGGTAGCCCTCCTCAGCCTCCTTCTCCACCGTCTAGACATGAGAAATGGAAGTTGGCCCGTATGCGACCATCGGGCACCTACTCTTCCGACACTGCACGAGAGATTTCTGAAAAAATTGTAAGTTATCACTATTCCTAAAATAATAAATATTGTCATTATACATACTACATTAAACTATTTAAAGAATAATGGTGTTTTGTAATGTTACAGGACGCCTTGGTTGAGCAGAGCTCCCAAGGCCAATTCACTCCAGAGGGTCGCCAGGATATTCTTGCTGCTGCAATTGGACGACCTGAGCACCCTGGACGTGTACGTGCTGCAGGTCCTGGAGTAGGAATTACAGATTATTTTGGGAGCTCTTCTCGTCAGCCTTCATATTCATACAGCGATACACAAAGGATGACAGAAGAGATCACAAAAAAGGTCCGACAAGACCTTATACAGGAGATCAGAGCCGAGGTGAGGGCTGAATTCCAGATGCTATACCAGCAGCAGTTTCAGAGCATGCGCCCGGTGCAGTCTCCTATAGAGGAACATGTTATCCCTCCTCCTCCCACAGGTAAACTTAATAAACATTTATGTGCAATTATTTCTATCTCTTGTATAATCTAACATTTACTCTGACAGGGAGAAGCGGCAAAGGAAGTTGTTCCGCATCAGCCATCCCAGAGGATGACATGGACGATGGTAGTCCATGTCTGCTATACATTTTAGAGGATACTAAGATGGTGCTGGTAGCTCGTGGAACAGAGTTTAGGTCAGCGACTGTATGTCATGGTATGCAACTATTAGAGGATGAGGTGAAGGTCTCAGTGGATGAAATGATCCTACCAGATGCCTCGGTTCCTCTGTCCACGGAAGAGATTTTCACTGTGGAACAAGCATATAAGTCGTTTATCACTTGGCCTAAATTTTTGGTTAAACCAGTTTCTGACCCCTCGGTATGAAATTCTTCTTTACACTTCTCAATTTTAAAGGTTTTTGATGTCAAAACTTATCTTATCTTTTCATGTAACAACAGACGCAGGCACAAGAGAAGATTCCTCTATCTGAGGATGACCCTCTTTCTTCATTGCATCTACTTGCTGACATCCTTGATGATAAGCCTTTGGAGGTTGACTATGATGCTAATGTATTTGGGGCAGGCTCTGAGGTCCCAATATACCTTAATAGCCAAGATGTCCGTGAGCTTGCGTCGGGAACACAAGAGTTGAATATTTCAATTATTCAACTATGGACGATGTAAGTCTATGACCAATTATTTATATATAAAATTGATTTATATATCAAGTATCCTTATATCAAAGTTAATTTTTGATTTCAGGTATATGTCTGGGGTCACTAATAAGTTGGGGCGTTCTGATGATTATGGATTCATTGATCCCCAATCAATTCATGAATCAAATGATTTTGAGCATATCAACATGAGTCTGATGAGAAGTTTTGGAAGGGGCAAGAAAATATACTTTTTGCCTTATATATCCGGGTAAGTCAACTTTGTTAACATAATAATGTTCCATATGTGATTTTAATATTTAATAGTTACGTTATTATGAATTTCAGGCGCCATTGGCAACTTCTTGTTATGTCTATGCAAGACAACTATGCTTTGTGGTTCTGCTCATTGCACAGGCCTCCTCCCACACAACTCAAACAAGCAATTGATTGGTAAGAACCTCAATGTTTGGACTTTCTTTGTTATATAACTGAATGCTAAAACCTTTTTTTATATACAGTTCTATTCCAGCAAGTATGATGATGGGTGGGAGATCAATTGTTAATAGTAGAAAGATTGCTTGGATTTCTCTCAAGGTTTGACATATGCTAAAGTCATACTTTGTTATAATTGTTTTATAACAAATGTTATTCACTAACTATTATCAACTGTGATGATATATTGTAGTGTAACAGACAAAATGGGTCATATGAGTGTGGATACTATGTAATGTATTGGATGACCCATATTGTTCGTTCTCACATCACAAGTCGCTGGGAAACGGTAATATTTAACTTTAACAAATTTTGATTTTTTAACAAATGTTGAATTCATATACATAATTAAAATGAATTGTCTTTTGCAGAGATTCAAGACTACTACACCAGTTCCTGAGAAGTCACTATTATTCATTAGGAACGCTGCTGCAAAGTATATAGTTAGATTATACAATAGCTCTTAGATTTAAACAATGCATTTGATTAGATAGAATTTTCTTAGACTTTGTACTTTATTTGATGTTGAAATACATTTGAACATGTGTTTGTTATGTTCAAATTGAATTTATGTACATGTTTTTATATGCAGGTCTGTTTTTGTGGTAGTGGATATCACAAAAACAGACCTGCAATTTTAAAAAACTGCAGGGGAATATGTCGTGGTTCTAACCACAACCGCGGCATATAGTGTTTCGTTTTTTTTTAAAAACGAGACATATGGCCGCGGTTTTAACACTAACCGCGGCATATTCTTCCGTCTTTTGCCGCGGTTGAACCACGACATATAGTGGATTATTTTATTTTATTTTTTTAAAAAATGGCTTTTAGGTAGCGGTTCCCTCGACAACCGCGGCATATTCCTCAACCTATATACCGCGGTTATAATCGCGGCCTAAAGTGTCTGACTTACTACCGCGGCTGAATATGCCGCGGTTCTTAAACCGCGACGTATAGTGAAAATGAACCGCGGTAAAAGCCCCTCGCTGCACTAGTGTTTGCACAACTATATTAATTAGATACCACTAGTACAGTCAGGGGAAACGACAGCGGTTATTTTTGTCTATAGGCAGCGGTTTCTGAACCGAGGCATATTCAGGCGAGGCAAAAAGTTTAATACTTTTGGTCTCGGTTGAGAACCAAGGCATAAAAAGAGAGGATTTGGCCTCGGTTCAGCCCTAACCGAAGCAGTAAAGTTTTTGTTTTTTTTAATTTTTTTTCGTAGGACTTTATGCCTCGGTTCCCTTTAACCGAGGCAGTAAGTCCCACTCTACTGCCTTGGTTCAGGCTACAACCGAGGTAGTAGACTTTTTTCTTTGTTCTCATCCGCAACACATTCTACTTCGGGTTTGACCATAACCGAGGCCGTAAGTGGTCTTTCGACTTCGGTTTTGACCTAAATCGAGACATATAAGTACGTTTTTTTTTAAAATGATGTTTGTTTCTGCAACATTCCCAACCACAGAAACAAACTTGCATATATTTTTATAACCAGAACAGTCCAAAATAATGCAGAAACGTATATTTTAAATGAAAATTATATTAAAACATAAATATATTGAATGGAATCATAAATCAACTTCTTAGAAGCATAAATCAATACAATGTAATCATAAATCAAGTTTCAAGCATAAATCAATGCAATGTACATGTTAAACTTATAATAATGTAGAAAAAAGCATAAAACAACTTAGAAACATAAACTTAGAACTTAGTATATCCTAATATCTACTACATACTATTATATAAATGAATTGCATATTTAGCAAGTGTTTTCCTCACAAGTTGAATTGACTTCACTGGAATTGGAGCAGTCCTATTAAATTCTGCATAAAACACAATGATTTCAATTAGTGTATATGAAATCCAAATATAGAGAACATAAAATTCAAACCTAAATATTACCGTTTCCCATCCACTGGTGTAATGTGCACGAATGATGGTCATCATCCAAAACATAACGTAGTAACCACATTCATATGACCCCATTTGTCTATTACACTACAATATATCATCATAATTATAAAATGTTAAGTAACATCATTTGAATGGAACCAAATGTAACAAAGTATGGACTAAAATACCAAACCTTAAGGCAACCCATGCAAGCTCTTTAGCTGTAGCAGTAGATCTCCCAGATAACATCATATGTGTTGCAAGGGAACTATTAAAACAAAATTCCTTTAGCATACATTTATATAACAAAAAATTCCACACATTGAGATTCTTACCAATCTACTACATGTCTAAGAGGGCTGGGAGGAGATTTCTGCAATGAACAAAACCAGACAGCAGTGTTCTCCGGTATGGAGATCACAAGTAGCTGCCAATGACACCTGAAATTGGTAATAACTTATGAATCATATACCAAAATTAATAAATGAATGTGTTGAAGTTAACAAACTTCACTTACCCATGTATATAAGGGAGAAAATATATCTCCTTCCCTATTCCAAAGCAGGTGGTGAGGTATGTCTGGATATCATCAAATTTATTTCTTTCATGAGTCATAGAGGGGTTAATGAACCCATATACATCGTTGAACCCCTTCTTGTTACTAAGATCAAACATATACTTAAAATGAAGAAATAATCTGATATAAGTAAGTTGATAAAATAGAATTATATATAAAAGTTTTCATAAACTTACATCATCCACAGCTGAATGAGTGTAATATTAATTTCTTCTCTACCCGATGCAAGCTCCCTAACATCTTGATGATGCAAGTACAATGGGATCTGAGCTTCTCTTCCAAATGTAGTAGAATCCTAGTGTACATTCATCGACACATCTAAAATGATTTTAGCAAGCTCGTCTAACGCACCAAGAGGGTCATCCTCAGATAAATGAGTCTTCTTCGGTGTAGGACTTCCCTCTTGACCTATCTGCTGTTAAATGCAAAAATGATTATGTTATAACGTCAATTAGAAGTAAATATTAAAATTGAGAAGTATATAGTACGAGTGTTTACTGGGGGATTAGATACATCACCAACCAAATGTCTAGGTCAGGCGACAAAGGACTTAAATGCTTCTTCCACAGTGAAAAACTCATCTGTAGGCACAGGAAGAATGACATTCGCTATGACAACATCATCCACCGTGACCTTGACCTCATCTTCTGCAAGCTGTACATCATGCACTACAGTGGCTGTCTCATAAACTATACCACGAGCCACTAGCATGGTCCCAGTATCAGAGAGAATATATAACTGACATGGACGAGTGTCATCCATGTCATCCCCTGGGGCACCGGCAACTGAGCAACTTCCTTTACCGCTTCTACCTGTCAAATTAAATGTTAGGTTATGCAAAAAGTAAATTAGTAACCAAAAATAAATAAGTTTACCTGTAGGGGGCACAACATGTTCCGCTACAGGAGATGGCGGAGGACGATTGCCATAATCCTCATAATGCTGCTGGAACTGACGCACAACCATTTCAGCAACTTCATCATACAACTCTGCTCGAACCTTCTTTGTGATCTCCTGCGTCATCTCATTTCTTATTTCCTTCTTCATCTTTTCGTATGAATATGGACGCGAGGAAGACCCAAAAAACTGTCGTATGCCTATGCCAGTCCCAGCACCACGCACTCGTCCTGGGTGCTTAGGTCGTCCAATATCTGTGGCAAGAATATCTTGACGACCTTCTTGTGTGAATTGACCTTGGGAGCTCTGCTTAACCAAGGAGTCTTGTCACATAACAAAAGTTCAAAATCATTTGAAAGATCTATGTAATATATATAACAAAATTAATGTAAAAATATAAGAAATCACATCTTACAATTCTTTCAGATATTTCTCTGGCAGACTCGGAAGTGTAGGAGCCCGATGGTCTTATACGGATTAACTTCCACTTGTCGTGCCGAGATGGTGGTGAAGGAGGACGAGGAGGGTCACCACCCTCAGAAAGTGGAAGTCTACTTTCTGACTTCTGCTTCATTATTTTTTCTTCAAGCTTCCTATATCCACCACGAGACAGTAGGTGTGGATTTTTATTTTGAGTGGTTATTCCCTATGCTTTTGACCTTTTTTCCTGTGACAAAATGAAACAATTGTCATGGTAGAGAATTATGAATGATGAATTAAATGATTTTACTGCACTTACCTGCCACGCCTCAGATGAACGAAGCTCTACAAACTGACGCCATGTTTCTTCGTCAATTGCTGAATATTTGGAACATGGATTTTCATTACTTCTTTTGGTCCAAATATATATCTAGACGTCAATTTTGTCTTAAACCCTCGAAATCTTTTTGCAATTGGAGATAAACACTTATTCCTTAAGCTCTCGACGTTTGGCATATCAAATGTTATCTGCATCAAAGAAAGTAATAACCTTATATCAACACAGATTTATCAATATAATGAATATAGAATTTGGAGCAATATTGCTTAACTTACCAATAGATCTTGCCAGATGAGATTCCGATCAGCCTCAGAAACATGGTCAAAGGATGGAGTAAGTATAGAGATACGATCACATGTTAGTACTCCAAGGTAAGACCTAAATACATATGCATTTGGGCCAGATGCAACTCCAGTGACCACATCAATAATGACAGGTGTCCTCTCACCTGTATTTCTTCTAAGTATAAGCTATCGTAACCTCGTTGCTCCTCTCGTCCGTCTAGAAGTGGTGGGGACTTCATTGCCTGACGAATGAGGTGACTCAGCCATATATCTGTCACAACAAATAAGATGAAATATAAATAAAACACTTATAAAATAACATATATTATTTAACAAAAGCCATAAATATTTACACAAACATGAAATTCATACATAATCATATGGATTGGTCATATATATATTCCCTCATTGTGATCTTCTCGTAGTGCTTGTATATCATCAATTGGAGGGTCGTTGATGAGTCGTTATTTCTTGAATTATATTTAGTTTATTGCACTTGAATAAACCAGGGAATTGTGTTTAATTGTTTGTTATTTCCCCGTTTTCCGAATTTTGCTTAATTTGGTCGGAAATTTGTAATTGTGCTAATTTGGGTTTTCTGAGCTGATTAAGTGCATTGTTGAAGTGCAGGAAAATTTCGGAAATACAATTTGGGACATCAGGAAGAATGCCAAATAAATTCCAGACTCTCCACACAGACATTTTAGAATTAATTAAATTGTAATTCAGTAGTTTAGAATTTCTTTATCAACTTTTACATTTTGGGACAATTTTTGGTAAAGTAGACTAGACCCAAAATGTGAAGGAAAATGATTTGGCACCTTAGGGTTTTTGTGTGGACCCCACCCTTGTTAAAAGGTGAACCACGGCATTAGAATAGGTCCAGCCGCCACCCCTCAGGGGATTGAATTTTATTTTTGACTGGAACGTTTATAATGGGGGCTCTGCACTTGTTTTTGGGGGGATGATTTTCAATGAATGGGAAGAAAGTTTTAACGCTTCATCCCTTTGGCTAAATCTTCATTGCATTTTCATTTTTGTTGGAGGCACATTTTTACTCTCGGTCTCAGCTTTGGTGTTGGCTGAAAACGCTGGGATTGATGAATGAGATTCTCATTTTTTATTCCAACCTCACGCACAATTTTTCATTTCTGACTATGCTTTAATTTTGCTGCAGCTGTGATTTTAAATTCCAGTTACTATTTCATTTAAAAAGAAGTGGAGATTAAGCCCATTTAATCTCATTAATTTTGCTGCATGACGGGAAGGAGAAATCACCACTCACATTTGATTTCCTTTTGAAAAGCCCATTTAATTTTCATTTTTCCTTGCTGGAGATTAAGCACACAGCTACACGTTTAAGTGCTTTGGTTTTGGGGAGATTTCGTTTTTTCATTTTGGAAGCACACGGTGGCAGGGAGAAGTCACGTCCAAAGCATATAAAGGGCCTTTCATTCTTCTTGCTAGCAGCATGCACATCTTGTGGGACGGAGTTCAAGAGGGAGCTGGAGCAAGGATGTGGTGCCACGGTGATGGAAGAGAGTGAAGCTTTGGTCCAGAAATTCATTCCAGTGGAGTGCACGATTTCTATTCCTTCTTTTAAGGTGATTCTCAAATGTAGAGAATGAGCTGGAAGCACACAGATTTTATTGATGTTTGATTGGAAAAAGCACACAGTGATGGAGTAGAATGAGCGTGACAAACTCTGTTGGAAGGAGAGTGTGCAGAAACGTGGAGAGGCGCTGTTGCATCCAGCACGTTGCACGGAGAGATGAAGTGGAAGCTGTCACGGTTTTCTAAATTGTTGCATTAATTCCAACTGCCACACCATGATAATGATTTCTGATTTATGTTTTTTTTTCTTTCGTGGCACTTCATTTATTAGGTCTCATTTTTGTTTCCTGCTATTTGTGAATTTGCTCTATGCATTCAATTTCTTTTCATGGAACCTTGCATTTAATTTCATTCCAAGCTGTAACGTCTCCTTCACTTTTTAGCTTACTTGTTGCATTTAAATTTATTCACGCCCTTTGCCATTTGCCATTTGCCATTTGTTTACGCTTTGCATTTCTATAAAGTATCCTTGCTTTTTAATGGGTTCAAACACTTTATACTTTAATGCTTTCGATTATGTTTAGTTGTGTTTAACTTCCAAATTTAATGTAGTTCATTTCGAATCACAAAAACATTTTCAAAACCCCCCATTACGTGTTTGACCTAAGACTCGAACCACATTTGGTCCTTGAGAGACGACCTAGGAGTCACTTCCTAGTAACTGTACTGCATTCTTATATGCTCAACTTTTGTGGGAGGTGCGACCCTCTCATCAAAATGGCGCCGTTGCCGGGGACCAACGGTTCGGTCTTAGGTCTTTTTGTTGTGTTTGTGTGTTGTGTTTTGTCTTGTGTTGTGATGTGATGTGATGTGATGTGATGTTCTGTTGTGTGTGTGTGTTGCATGTATAAATGTGTTGTGTTTTATTTGTTTCGTAATTTTTAGTATTTTTCTTTTTCCATGTCTACCTATTTTGGTTATGTGAATGGTGCTTATTCTGTGAGTGCCTCTGATTATGATTCTCCTTCTGCATGTTACTCTGATTATAATTCATATTCTGCTGATTTCTATGTTGAGAACAATATGACTCATCCTCTAATTTCTGAGAGTGCTCTTTGTGAGCCGGTTTCACTTAAGGAGGATGATCTTCATTGCGATCTCACCCCTGGACTGATACATTTGCTGCCTAAGTTTCATGGTTTTGCAGGAGAATGCCCACACAGACATTTGGAGGAGCTCCACATCATGTGCTCTTCAATGAAACCTCCAGATGTCCCTCTTGATTACATTTTCTTGAGCGCATTTCCGCATTCATTACAAGGAGCAGCTAAGGATTGGAAAGACTCTCTTCCTCTGAGATCTGTTACCGATTGGGGATATCTTGAGCATCAGTTTCTGAGCAAATTTTCCCCTGTGCAATATGCTTACAGCAACGGTCTTGGATGGAATGACCCTACCTTGGGATGGTATGATGCTCCACAACATCAATATCAAGAACCACCATTCCAGAGTACTTTTATGCCTCCACCAGTCCAGCAATACGAGAGTCAGCAGTATAGTGCTCCTGCCGAAATAGCTCCTCAACCTTCTACTTCTGAGCCTACATTGCAGGAGTTGTTGGAGCAGATGACCATGCAAAACCTTCAGTTTCGGCAAGAGAACATGCAGTTCCAGCAAGAAATAGGAGCTGCCATTCAGAGTATGACTGATCAAATAGGGCAGATGGCCACTCAACTCACTGAGGAACAGTCTCAAGATTTAGAGGAATCACCATTTCAGACTGTTCTGATTCCTGATGATGTTAGTGTCATCCACATAGAAGATGGGGAGCAGAGTTATGAGCTTACTACTGTGCCATCTACTTTCCCATCATCCTATGTCCCTACCCTTGCACCTGAGGAGACTGCTGAAGATTTTGAGGACCAGGCAGGTATAAGCAGTAATTTTGAGCCAGGTAGACCATTTTCATCCTCCACCACTATTCCAATCTTTAGGGAAGTGGAGGTAAACATACCTCAAATTGATTATTCTGTTGATGATTGTGCTATGCATGATTATGATGTTGATAGGTGTGTTGATGATTATATTGTTGATGAGTTTGTTCTTAATTGTCCTTCTCTGCATGATGAGAACCACTTTTTGCTATCACATCCAAATGTTTATTCTCCATGCACTGAACATGAATCTGAGTTTGTAGTTGATATTGCTGGTGATTTTGAAATTGATTCATGTTCTGAGGATGTATCTGAGGTTCAGCCTGTTACACTAGGATTGGGTGTTATACCTCTGCATGTCATTTCTTTGGAGCCACATTGCACTAACCATGTTGCAGGAGGTACACATGAATTTGACCAACAAACACCCACTATTGAAGACAAAGGTGCTCACATACACAACAGTTTGAAGATCAATAGACACCGGCTGAACCCGCTCATCAACAATCTTTGCTTCTTAGATCCAGCTGTGGAAGACATTTCCCTGCTCGATCAGATTTGGAGGATGAAGCAGTTCGTCCTCAAAACCTCCTTGCTGGATACTATGGCGGAAAACATCTCCCTGAAAGTCCAAAATTGGCAACTGCCACCATGATCAGGGGAGCTTTCCTTCTCTCTTCTCCCCCTTTCCCTACTTTTATTGCACTTGTCCATGATCTGTTGACTGTTATGATTTCTGATCTTATGCTTATGACACATTGAGGACACTGTGTAGTTTAAGTGTGGTCTATTGGGGGAGATTCTGATTTTACTTTGATAGCTTTTGTTTTCCGTGTTAAATTTTTTTCTTTTCTAGGTAGTTTTTGTTGTGTCTTGTGTACAGTTTTGCATGCTTCTCTTCATTTCTGGACTGTGTTAAAGTTGTAGACTCGTCTTTCACTTCACTTGATTGATACTTATTGGTTTGAAATCCCTTGCTTTTCTTTGCTTGGAAGATGATCATGATGTTTGAGAGTTGAATTGATTGTGACACAAATGCCCTGTGTGAGAATTTGAGCCACTTTATGTTCTTTCTTGTGTGTGATATGTCTCTTGATTGCTTGCACATATGCCTTGGCTTGACTCTTGTTGAAAATTCTTGATTGATATGCATGTTTGGAAGTGATAAAGGCAGTTTTGTTGTTGAGCCTCTCTAGCCAAATAAGCTTACCTTGTTCTGATCCTTTGAATACCCTTTTTGAGCCTATACTTCCCTCATTTCTTTGTTTTGAAGCTCATACACTAGCCCTAAGTGAAAAACCATGATTACCTTAACCTTAGGGAATTTTGGAGCTTTGGAAGTGTTTTGGGAACAAGTGTGGTCTCCTTGGGGATTCTTATGAGTTGGCTAGTTGGTTCCTCTTCTTGTTTTGTTTTTGTAAATATACGTGTATCTTGTCTTTTACAGTTTTGTTTTGAAAAAAAAAAAAAAGAAAAAAAAAAAAGAGAGCAGAAAAAAATATGAAAAAAATGAAAAAAAAAATTTGTGAATAATGGAGTCAAGAAGAGGATTGAATTAGAGGTTTTGGGTGTGAGTTGACTGTGTTTACACTTGTTCCCCATTGCTCCTCTATTTCTTTTGGTTTGTAACTTCTCATCCATATTTATCCTCCCTTGTCCTTGGCCCCATTACATCCATGAAAGACCTTTTGATTTGAACATGCATGTATTTTGAGTGTTGATATTAGAGGCTTGCCAAGTCTATTTGTGTTTGCTTTCTTGAGTGCATTGAGTGACATTGATTTACCTTAAACACTTGAGAGAAACACTGATTGTGTGCATCTGTGAGGTTCTGTTGTTTTTGATTCACCTCTTGAGCTGATTAATCATTTTGCCATGTCTTGAATTGCTTGGATGATTTCATGAGTATCTGCTTTCTCTGATTCATTCTGTGTTGGAATTGTCTACTTCTTTTCTTGGTCCAGATTCCTGGAGAACTGTGTAATTCTGTTTCTGTCTTTGTTGAGTCTTTGTTGTCTATCTGTCGAGTCTGTGTCAGCTCCCTGATGTTTGAGTAGTTCCCTGGTTTTCGTCTTGGTTTTGCCCAGGAGTGCAAAAGACTAAGTGTGGTCTATTTTGATGAGTCGTTATTTCTTGAATTATATTTAGTTTATTGCACTTGAATAAACCAGGGAATTGTGTTTAATTGTTTGTTATTTCCCCGTTTTCCGAATTTTGCTTAATTTGGTCGGAAATTTGTAATTGTGCTAATTTGGGTTTTCTGAGCTGATTAAGTGCATTGTTGAAGTGCAGGAAAATTTCGGAAATACAATTTGGGACATCAGGAAGAATGCCAAATAAATTCCAGACTCTCCACACAGACATTTTAGAATTAATTAAATTGTAATTCAGTAGTTTAGAATTTCTTTATCAACTTTTACATTTTGGGACAATTTTTGGTAAAGTAGACTAGACCCAAAATGTGAAGGAAAATGATTTGGCACCTTAGGGTTTTTGTGTGGACCCCACCCTTGTTAAAAGGTGAACCACGACATTAGAATAGGTCCAGCCGCCACCCCTCAGGGGATTGAATTTTATTTTTGACTGGAACGTTTATAATGGGGGCTCTGCACTTGTTTTTGGGGGGATGATTTTCAATGAATGGGAAGAAAGTTTTAACGCTTCATCCCTTTGGCTAAATCTTCATTGCATTTTCATTTTTGTTGGAGGCACATTTTTACTCTCGGTCTCAGCTTTGGTGTTGGCTGAAAACGCTGGGATTGATGAATGAGATTCTCATTTTTTATTCCAACCTCACGCACAATTTTTCATTTCTGACTATGCTTTAATTTTGCTGCAGCTGTGATTTTAAATTCCAGTTACTATTTCATTTAAAAAGAAGTGGAGATTAAGCCCATTTAATCTCATTAATTTTGTTGCATGACGGGAAGGAGAAATCACCACTCACATTTGATTTCCTTTTGAAAAGCCCATTTAATTTTCATTTTTCCTTGCTGGAGATTAAGCACACAGCTACACGTTTAAGTGCTTTGGTTTTGGGGAGATTTCGTTTTTTCATTTTGGAAGCACACGGTGGCAGGGAGAAGTCACGTCCAAAGCATATAAAGGGCCTTTCATTCTTCTTGCTAGCAGCGTGCACATCTTGTGGGACGGAGTTCAAGAGGGAGCTGGAGCAAGGATGTGGTGCCACGGTGATGGAAGAGAGTGAAGCTTTGGTCCAGAAATTCATTCCAGTGGAGTGCACGATTTCTATTCCTTCTTTTAAGGTGATTCTCAAATGTAGAGAATGAGCTGGAAGCACACAGATTTTATTGATGTTTGATTGGAAAAAGCACACAGTGATGGAGTAGAATGAGCGTGACAAACTCTGTTGGAAGGAGAGTGTGCAGAAACGTGGAGAGGCGCTGTTGCATCCAGCACGTTGCACGGAGAGATGAAGTGGAAGCTGTCACGGTTTTCTAAATTGTTGCATTAATTCCAACTGCCACACCATGATAATGATTTCTGATTTATGTTTTTTTTTCTTTCGTGGCACTTCATTTATTAGGTCTCATTTTTGTTTCCTGCTATTTGTGAATTTGCTCTATGCATTCAATTTCTTTTCATGGAACCTTGCATTTAATTTCATTCCAAGCTGTAACGTCTCCTTCACTTTTTAGCTTACTTGTTGCATTTAAATTTATTCACGCCCTTTGCCATTTGCCATTTGCCATTTGTTTACGCTTTGCATTTCTATAAAGTATCCTTGCTTTTTAATGGGTTCAAACACTTTATACTTTAATGCTTTCGATTATGTTTAGTTGTGTTTAACTTCCAAATTTAATGTAGTTCATTTTGAATCACAAAAACATTTTCAAAACCCCCCATTACGTGTTTGACCTAAGACTCGAACCACATTTGGTCCTTGAGAGACGACCTAGGAGTCACTTCCTAGTAACTGTACTGCATTCTTATATGCTCAACTTTTGTGGGAGGTGCGACCCTCTCATCAGTCGTCATCCAAATTTATTGTCGTTTTAAATGGATGGTTGTCAGCCATATGAATATTACTTAGATTCTCTTCTTTATCTTCAATTTGCCTTTTTCCTTGGGGAGCAACATACCAATGGTCAAACGCAGGATCTTTGACATAAAAAACCTGACTTGCTTGATATGCCATGATGAACAGTTCGTCTCTATAACCAACCTTTCGAAAATCAATAAGTGTCACACCAGATTCATCTATTTTGACATCACTCTTATTGTCTACCCACTTACATTAGAAGAGTGCAACGAAAAACTTAGTGTAATCAACTTCCCATATCTCTTCAATTATACCATAATATCTCATGGATCCAACTATAGGATTTTGATCTTTGGATGTGGAAAACTGTAGCGACTCAACTTCTAGACTGATGCCACTATTTTGTACTGTGCTTTTATCATCCAAAGTCTTTGTATAGAATGTGCAATTATTAATTTCGTAGCCTGTACAACATACAACATCAAACTTCAAGCCATTTGCTAACCACGACAAAGTCTCAGAGGACCGTGATTCTTTCGAAACTTCAGATTTGAACCAGGACGAGAATGTTCTGTTATGCTCCATCAACTGCCATTTCTCTGATTGTCGTGGATAGTTGTCCTTTACAACGGCTTTGTGTGCTTCGAAAAATGGGATCACTTCATCTGTGTTGTTTAATATGTACAGATGTGCTTGCATCAATTCTTCACGACTTTTCGTCACCACATTCACACCTCAGATGCTTTTACTTGTAGAATATCTACTCAACCATGATGTCCGAGGGACTCCTATCGGATTTGCTTTAGTCATATACTCAGAGCAAAACTCAATACTTTCTTCAGCAATATATCTTTCAATCATTGAACCTTCTGGACGATATTTGATTTTTGACGTACCCTTTCAAAATCTTCATATAACGCTCAATAGGGTACATCCATCTTAAGTATACTGGTCCACACAACTTTATTTCTCTGACCAAATGAACAAGTAATTGCACCATGATGTCAAAAAAGGATGGAGGGAAAAACATTTCTAGTTGACACAAGATGATGATAATTTCGCTTTGAAGTTCATCTAACTTTGTAGGATCGATGACTTTACTACAAATTGACGAGAAAAATGAGCACAATCGAGTTATGGTCAGCCTAACTTTTTTGGGCAAAATTCCACGAATTGCCACTGGTAACAACTGTTGCATTAAGACGTGGCAATCGTGAGACTTCAGTCCAACAAGCTTTAAGTCCTGCATTAACACTAAGCTCTTGATATTTGAAGAGTATCCTTGTGGTACCTTGATACTCTTTAAACAAAGACAAAAACTTATCTTCTCTTGTTTGGACATTCTGTAACATGCAGGGGGAAAATAAGTACATTTACCAATCTCTCTTGGTGTCAACTCTTCTCGGATCTTCATGTCAACCAAATCCAAACGCGCATTCACTCCATCTTTTGTTTTTCCCTGGATGTTTAGTAGTGTACCAATCAAGCTATCACAAACCTTTTTCTCAACATGCATGACATCTATGCAATGTCTAAGATCGAACTTTGACCAATATGGAAGATCAAAGAATATTGATTTCTTCCTCCAAGGGGTCGTTACAGAAGACTTCTTCGACGTTTTTCCAAATATATGATGTACTCTATTAACTTTCTCAGCAACTTCAAGTCCAGTAAGTGGAATGGGTGCATTGTCTTTCTCTTGTTCTCCATTGAATGCTTTCTTTAACCTTCGATATGGATGATTAGATTGTAAAAATCGCCGATGACGCATATACACTGTCTTCCTTCCGTGTTTTAATTGTTGAGTTGCAGTGTTTTCTTCACATATAGGACATGCTTTATGACCTTTCACACTATACCCCGACAAATTACCGTAAGCTGGGAAGTCATTAATGGTGCAAAATAACATGGCATGCATCATGAAAGTTTATGAAGCAAAGGCATCAAATATTTCAACCCCATCGACCCACAACAACTTCAAGTCTTCAACTAGTGGCCTTAGATAAACATCGATGTCATTTCCAGGCTGCTTTGGACCAGATATCAACATTGACAACATCATGTACTTTCTTTTCATGCACAATCTAAGAGATAAGTTGTAAATTATCAGTATAACGGGCCAACAACTGTGATTGATACTTAAATTACCAAATGGATTCATTCCATCAGTAGCTAAGCCAAACCTTAGATTTCTACATTCTTCACCAAATTGGGGGAATTCTTGATCAATAATTTTCCATTGATTTGAATCAGCTGGATGACGAAGCAGCCCATCAGTTGTTCTCTCATCTGCATGCCATCTTAGGTTTTTAGCATCTTTGGGATTCGCGAACAAACGCTTAAGTCTGGCAACTAGTGGAAGGTACCAAACTACTTTCAAAGCAGAACCATTCTTTTCTGTGTGACCACCATCTTCACCGTTGTTTTTTGACTTGTATCGTGATAACCCACATTTTGGAAACTTTATCAAAACTTCATTCTCATTCCTATATAATATGCAATCATTCGGACATGCATGTATCTGTTTATATTCCATACCCATCGGACAAAGAATTTTTTTTGCATCATAATTACGATCGGGTAACGTATTTCCATCTGGCAGCATTTCATTCAACAACGACAACAATTCTGTAAAACTCTTATCACTCCATCCATTGCTCGCCTTTAAATTCATGAGCCTTAACACCGTTAACAACCATGTGAACTTAGTTGAACCCACATACAAAGGAGTCTCCGCATTAGTGGACATCGTTTCATACACATGCGCTTGGGCAAAAGCTTCTGCGCCAACATCGTGGATCATGTCCTCTAAGTTGTCTTCTTCTGCTTGATCTTCCATATCCATTGTGGAATCATAAACATTTTCAGTTGGAGAGACAGTTGGAAAGTCTGTTAATTCGCCATGCCATATCCATGTTGTATAACTTCGTATGAAACCATCACAAATAAGATGTTCCCTAATATCAGTTGCGTTCAACTTCCTCCCATTCAAACAGTTCACATAGGGACATCTGAACTTGACTTCATCATCACCACTTGTACTCGCATTACGTTGCGCAAACTCTATAAATTCTTCTACCCCTCTCTCATACTCAGTGTTGATGCGTGGTAAATTAACCCACCCTCTATCCGTACGCATGTTTACTGAAATTGTTTACACAATTTCAATAATCTTGAATGATCACTTTGATTGTGTTTGTATTCAAGGTGTGACCCTATCCCATTCAAGAAGATTCACTTTTTTTAGTTTATTAAACATATCAATTTTAAACAACATATCTTAAATTTCACGAAATTTTGCCAGCATTTCGCATTGGTCTTCAGGTTACACGAAATGAAAGTGATTATAAATCACAATCAAATATGCACCCGAAGATCAATACAAAACATAATGGCAAATTTTCATGAAATTTCAGACATGTATATTAAAATTGATATTTTATAATAAATTATGAAAAAGTTATTACTCTTCTTAAACTGTCCAACCGGACAATTCAAGATTCAATACTTATAAATTATTATTACCATCTCCTCTCTATTCATTTGTAAAAAGTACATATATGTTGAAAAAAATCTACAGATAGTAAATAATTTTTGTATTAAATCTCAAACGGGAAACTAAGGCTAATTCACAACAACAAACAATATATTAAAGCAAACAACTCATGATTTCCAACCTTAAACTTTATTTAATCAGCAAATCAACCAATTTAACACAATAACCATTATACCAATGTGATCATCAAATAACAATAACCATTATATCAATCTCACAACAACAATTATCAAACAAATATCAAAATTTTATGATCAAATAACTATATAATTCTATTTCTAATTCTATTTATCACCAATATATCATTTCACAACAATTTTTATCAAACAAATATCAAAATTTTATGATCAAATAACTATATAATTGCTAGTATTATGGCCAATATATCAATCCCTCACCAATTATTATCAATCAAACACAATAAATTTATTATCAATCAAACACAATAAAATATAATGAACCAACCGTGAAATGCGCGAAAGAAATGGAAGTGGACGGTTGAGGCACGGTGGCGGAGTGTGACCGGTGGCGGCTACAGTGGCGGAGTGTGACCGGCGGAGGCTACAGCGGACGCAACAGAATCAGTCGTTGGAGGCAGCAGCGTCAGTCGTCGGAGGCAGCGCACAACGAGAGAAGTCGAGTCCTGGACGGTTGCGGCATGGTGACGGAGAAGGAGAAGAAACGGAACGAGAGCGCCGATGGAAGCACGACGACCACGGAGGGGGAGGGGCGACGAGGGAAGTGCGCAGTGGTGGAGAACCAAATAGTTGGGGTCGGAGAAGGACAAGAAGAAATGTCGCGTGAAGGAGATTGGTGTCTGGAATTTTAACTACCAATATACCTCGGTTAACCAAATAACCGAGTCAAAACGAGGCTACTACCTCGGCTATATCCAAGACCGAGGCATAAACATTTCAGTAAATTCAATTTTTCAAATTAAATTCAGCTATATGCCTCGGTTAGCCGCCCACCCGAAGCGGAAAAGACTCTATGGCCTCGGTTCAGGCAACCGAGGCAGTATCCTATTTTCCTAGAACGTAGAATGTTCAGAATGTTCAGAGGGAGCAGTTTTTATCAGGCTATACTGCCTCGGTTCTGAGTGCTAACCGAGGTAGTATCTCTGAAGTTGGCAGTGGCAGTAGGGCAACGTGGCAGCAAGTGCAAGAAGAGCAGGCATATATGCCTCGGTTCTGAGTGTTAACCGAGGCTATATCTCTATCTCGAAAAAGTTATCAGTGCCAACAGGGCAACGTGGCAGGAAGTGCAGGAAGAGCAGGTTTTAGCAGGCTATACTGCCTCGGTTCTGAGTGCTAACCGAGGCAGTATCTCTGTCTCCAAAAAGGTGTCAGCTGAAGAGTCAGAGTTTTGCAATTTTTTAAAACTTATATGCTTCGGGTGCCTATACGAACCGAGGCAGTATGTCGTTCAGGCTTCGGGTGATTGAGAATCGAGGCATATAGTGTGTTCAGAATTACAGGAATGCCACCGCATTTTAATACGCTTCGGTTTTGATAAAACCGAAGTGTAATATGCGAGTTTGAATCTCCTTTTTTTACTAGTGAACATAATCTGGTCTCTAAGGTGACATTTTAATTTTAATATTATATAGCTATATTCTACACAAGATTATTGAATGATTATGTTGGACCCTTAACTTATTTTATTGCATTCATTTTTGCAATTATCCAAGCCATGTAGATGTGCAACATTGTCAAGCAACTAATAGCGTTGTTGTATAAGTACAATGTGCATGCAAAATCCTTAACAATGGCAAGAGATAGCTATAAACACCAATCTTTTGATGATTTGAAATTGAGACTCATTGCAAACAAAAGTAAAGATGGTCAAATTAAAAATATTCCCACAATTTCTAAGGTTGTAAGTGATGTTGATAGTGTTAGGAATATTAATGGAGAATAGGAGTAGATAGCTGAAAGAATAAATGATTTACACTCAAGTTATCTAGGATTTCAATACCCATTTCTATTTCCTTATGGGGAAGATGAATATAGGCATAATGTCAGCAACCATGATACATCATGTGCAAGAACCAGAAAGAGGACTCGTCTCACAATAAAAGAGTGGTTTTCTTTTCGTATGCAGACAAGGAATGGAGAAGCATGTACTCTACTAAGATCAAGAAGGTTGTTTCAACAATTTTTTGTAGATGAACATATAATGGTATGTGAAAGACTACGCTTTATTAGAAATAATCAAAGTTAAGAGTAGACAAATACAACAATCTCTCTTAATCATGTACTAGCGAAGAAAATGATGGAGCCCTCAAAGGAAGGAGAATTATGTTGCCATCAACATTCATTGGTAGTCAGAGATTTATGAACTAATTATACTTTGATGGTATGACAATTTGTGGCCATGTCGATTTTCCAAATTTATTTGTAACATTTACTTGAAACCCTAAGTGGCCAAAGACTAAAAGACTATTGGATAAAAGAAATTTACAGATCTTGATCGATGAAACATATTGTCTAAGGTATTCAAAATAAATTGAGTAATTGATGGAAAATTAGAGTAAAAAACCCTTGCTAGACAGAATTGTAGCATGTAAAGTGCTTCAATAAAGTATTTATTCAAATACATGAATAAGGGATATGATAGGATAAAAATAGAAATTGTTCTCAATGAACCATATGCAAATACCATGAGATAAAACAATATGTTGATTGTCGATACATATCTTTGTTGGAACAACCGATTTTGTGCAGTGGAAATATAAAATCAGAGCTCGATACGGTTTGCTTAAAAGTGAAGAGCTTGTTTGGTCACTTTAAAAAATGGTTCCTTTAATTTTCTCTTAAACGTTTTAACGAACAGTTGATGAGCAGAAAACATAAAAAGTGTAGGGAGTAGAAAAATCACACAAATGATTTTTATCCTAGTTCGAATCAAAAGATTCTATCGTTAATCACTATGAATAGTGATTAACTTTTTCACTAAAACAATTTAACAGTTACAATGAAAGTGAATGGAAAATAACAATAACAAAAACACCTTCCTTCGACAAACGAACCGGAAGAGTGCAATAAAAACCTTCCATCGACAAATGAACCAGAAGAGCCTCCTTCGACAAACGAACCGAAAGCAACAACTCTACCAACTTGAAGAGAACCGCTCCGACCTTTGACACACAAAGCGCAAGCTTCTCCTATTCACAAGACTTGACAAGAGCAGGAACTAGCGCTTGAGAACTTCCTCAGATTTCACTGTATTCTCAAATTCGCAAAGTTATGTTTTACAGTGTTTGGCAAAGAGATATATAGCCTACTGGTCCGAAACTGAAAAGACGCATTACAACTGCCAATGATAATCGATTATTGTAAGTGATAATCGATTATCAACAAGACTTGGAATAGTTAGGATATTTAACTCTTCGACCGTTTGGCACCAGTTCATCTCCCTCTACTGTTGAATTGTCTCAGTACAACGGTCAATATGAGTTTTTGGTTGGTGGGGATCCCCCACGCATTGTGGCTGTCCGACGAGTGCTTGAGGGAGGGGTCGCTATTCATGGTGTTCCCATATTACCCCACCACGTGCGTGTGACGATTGACGAGATTCGGGATCCCCAGGCTCAGGTGCCTGTACCCACTCCTGAAATTAATTTTGTGGGGGAGGCCATAGGCTCATTTATAGCCTGGCCTCGAGCATTGATCATGTCACACACACCAGTGCAGAAAGGGCTTTAGACGTCCGATTTTTTGGCCTTTTGACGTCCAACGTACGACCGACGTTTATGTGGGTGACGTTACTCAAACGTCCGCTGTGACAGGACGGACGTCTATATAGACGTCCGTTGTGTCAGGACGGACATCTATATAGACGTTCGTTCGTTGTGCAAGACTGGACGTCTATATAGACGTCCGTTGTGTTAGGACTGACGTCTATATAGACGTCCGCCTCCTCCCTCCCCGGACGTCTACCTGGTTGAATTGTTTTTGGTAGGGGCTGGGGGGTGGACGTCCGTGTGTGCACTGACAGACGTCTATAGACGTCCGACTGTACACTAACGAACGTCTACTGGGCGTTTTTTTTTTAAAAAATTAGTTTATTTTTTCAATAAAACCACACCTGAAAAGCAGAAAAATGTCCCAGAACAATTTTGCAATAATATAAATATGCGTTTTATATAAACAAAGTTCTACTTAATGTGGAGTTCAATCCACTACCAAACTATCAACATAAAACTTAAACTAAAACTAAACAATGTTCAACAAGAAATATAACTATTCCTAACTCCATCTTTGCAGAAGATAAGCGGTCCACTCCTGCCTTATCTGTTTAATTGTATCCTCTGTAATAGGCGATGTACTCTTGAAGCGTTGCAAAATTCAAGAAAGATTCATTATTGTTTCATATATGTTGAAGATGAATTTGATTTGTAATGTATTGAAGGTATACATCATTACCTCATTCCAGTCATCTGTAATGACAGCTCGAATGATGGTCTTAATCCAACACATCACATAGAAGCCACATTCCCATGAATCTAGCTGCTGGTTACACTAAAATCACAAACTAAATAGTTAAGAATTTAGATCATTCAATAACATAGAAAATGAATTAGAAACTATAAATGACTTACAACCTTTGGATACAAAATTTGAACCAGTTGACCACGAGATTTACCAATAACTCTGTACAGTTTGAAAACACAAAGTATAATTAATATGACTATTTTATCATAAAAGTTGAAGGTGAACATCAAATTCAAAGTCATTTTTGGAGAAACACTTACCCTTGAAGCATGGTTCTCAACTCATTTTTCATCCTCTTGTGCAACAAACAAAACCATATAATTTTACATTGTTTGGGAATGATGACCATCAACTGCCAGTGCGACCTATGACGAAGGACAAATAGTTATTCAACTAATTAAGGAAACTATAATAATGAGCTGACCACATATAACAACACCTACCCGTCAATGTATGGCACAAGGTATACGTCTCTTTTTGACTCATCCATCCATGTTTGCAAATAATGTTGTCTGTTTTGAAGTGTGTTACCAGACGGTTGAATGGTCTGAGGTTCAACAAATCCATACATGGAAGACCGACCTTGGTCTACAGCGATTGTGTCCATGTACCTAAAACAACAAAGTTAAGTTGTTAGAAACTATAACAATGTAAATAAAAGTAATATGAAAGACCAAATTGACTAACTTACATGCACCACAGCTGAATGATGGAAATATTAAACATCCTGTCTCCCCCAATCACCTCCAATGCATCAGAAAATGTGATATAAACTGGCACATGTGGGGGAAGACCAAATACCCTCAAATCCCAGTATAGTTCTAATGATGCTTTCTTCAATCTGGGTAATTTTGTCATTAACTTTGATAGAGGATCATCCTCCGCTTCAGCCATCTCATCATCTTCATGTATGACTGTATCATGAATTGGTTGCTTCTGAGGACGTGTGAACTGAAGATAAGAATTTACGTCAAAGATTTATCAACAATTATATGAAGAATAAACATAGAAATACTAAGGAAAAAGACATTATACCTGTGGAGTAGCAATGTGGGACATGATCAATTCTCTAGGCCAGGCAATACATGATCCTATGGCCTCCCCCACAAAGTTAATTTATGGAGTGGGTACAGGCACCTGAGCCTGGGGATCCCGAACCTCGTCAATGGTCACACGCACGTGCTGGGGTAATATGGCAACACCATGAATGGTCTGCCCTCCCTCAAGCACTCGTCCGACAGCCACAATGCGTGGGGGATCCCCATCAACCAACAGCTCATATTGACCGCTATACTGAGTGGGGTCTACAGCAGAGCATGATCCTCTAGTGCTGACACGAGGTGGTGTGGGAGTTTCATCGGCCCCCATGTTGCCTTGCGTCATGGAATGCAGCTTTTCTTCAAGCACTCTTTGTATTTGTTTTTGTTCTTATAGCTGCTCCATGAATCGTTGCTCCATTGATCTCATGCTTTGGTTGAGTCTTTTCTCCCACTGAAGATCCATCTGCCTCAATGTCTCCTGACTCATTGATTGGGGGGTTTTCTGTGTAGGGCCAAAGTAGTCACGAAGACCAATCGCCCCAGGAACTCCACGTACACGTCCTGGGTGCTCGGGCCTTCCAATGGCTGTTGTCAGAATGTCGTCCTTACCTTGGCCAGCAAATGTGCCCTGAGTCTGCTGCTCAACCAACTCATCCTACACATAAAAAAACCAAGCTACTTAGAAGACATGCTGTGATAGATACACAATCAAATAACTGCTTATAATTTGAACTTACAATTCTCTGTGAGATCAAGGCAGCTGAGGAAGATGTCATGTTCCCATCAGATTTAGTCCGAGCAGCCTTCCACAGCTCGTACCTAGCAGGTGCAGGTGCTAGGTTCGGCGACTCAAGTCCCAAGGCATCCGCTCTAGACATTCTCAGTTTCTTCTCCAGTTTTGCATATCCACCTCGTGATAACAAGTGGGGTGCGTCGTTTAGCCTTTGTCTTTCTTGGGCGGCTAACCTTTTATCCTGTGAAACCATGTATATAAGTAAGTGTAAAATCATAAAAACTCAATGAAAGATGATCTTAAGAAACATACCTTCCATTCCTCAGACTCTCTAGATGCACGAAACTGCATCCAATCCTCCTCTGTGAAGGTATAATGCTGACATGGATTTTCATGTTGTCTATCTCGAAAGACATATAGTCGTGTCAGCCTTGTCTTGAATTCCCTCCATCTTATTGCTATATGCGATAACACTTTCTTTCTGATTTGCATTGTGTTTGGAATATCAAAATGTTGCTGTTTAAAACAAAAAACTTGTTACCAAAAGAAAACATAACAGATAAGTATATCACAAATTGCATGAAGTCTAAACATACCTGAACATCTTGCCATAAGAGGTTCTTGTCGACCTTTGGGACGTCATCCCAACATGCATGAAGGATAGAGACATGACTTTTTGCTAACTTGCCCAGATAACTCCTAAACCTATCATCATTTGGCCCTGATGGATGACCTGATCTGGGGTCGATGTCAACATGCCTCCTCTGACCATCCACGCGTCCGGATGTCACATCTGCCACTCGGGTGACGCCTCGTCCACGTCTGCTCTTTCCCGATCTTGAGTCTGAGGCCGACATACCTGAAAAATTATACAACGTTAGTAATAATTCAATTATGATGAACATACATATAAAGTCAATAAAAGTGAAAATATTAACCTATTAATTAATTGTTTTTTCCCAAATGCCTTCGTTGTGATCACTACGAATTGCCTGCATTACATCGGCAACGTCATCAACTGGGTCTTCAGTGGGTCTACATGCAACAGATGTTGTCTCAAGTATATCAAGAGAATCGTCATCATCATGTCCATGCATGTTTCTACCTTCTAAAACCACTGACCATTTGTTATTCGATGGATCACTTACGTAGAATATTTGTCTTGCTTGACTAGCCATGATAAATGGTTCATCAGTGTAATTCATCTTGTTCAAGTCTACCAATGTGAAACCAAGGTCATCCATCATGACACCAGAATTTATATCAACCCATTTACACTTGAAAACTGGGACTCTAAAAGTGACGTAATCAACTTCCCATATTTCTTGTATTATTCCAAAATAACTGATGGATGCTGTGATTGGATTTTTGTCTTTAGAACTAGCAAAGTGCACAACCTCAGCTTGTAGTGTGACGCCACTATTTTGAACTCTGCTTTTGTCATCTTCTACCTTTGTCTGAAAAGAAATATTGTTTATATAGTACCCACCATATGTAATGAATTTGTGTTCGGCCCACGAGATAACCTCAATAAAGTTTCAGAAACATGTGGAGTCGCATACATCTTTTTCTTAAACCATTGCAAGAAGGTTTTCACATGTTCATTAAGATGCCATTTTTCACTCATTTTTGGGTTTGCTGCCTTTATTTCATTAACGTGGTCAGAAATGTTTTTTTCACATGTATCTTTCGATATTCAAGACCCATTGGACATAATTTTTTGGCCTCGTAATTACGAATAGGTAGAGTATTATTTTCTGGAAGCATCTCCTTCAACAACTCCAACAACTCGGTGAAACTTTTATCGGTCCATCCATTCCTTGCTTTTAAACTAAACAACTTTAATGTTGAAGACAGACGTGTAAAGTTCAAGCATCCTGGGAACAACGGTTGCTCTGAATCATTAATAAGAGAATCATACAAATTAGCCCTTCCAAAATTATCTTCACCGACATCACGTATCATGTCCTCTAAATGGTCACTCATCCATTCTTCCACATAATCCGTTCCCCGTGACGTGGTAGGCTGGTCCAGTACTTCTCCATGCCAACTCCAAATGGTATAAGTCCTCATTATGCCGTACATGAATAGATGGTCACGCACATTGCCTAAGTCTTGCCGTATTTGATTAAGACAACGGACACAAGGACAAAAATATGTCCCGTTGACAGACTTAGCATTTTGTTCAACGTATTGCAAGAACTTCGAAACACCTTTATCATATTCTTCACTGATGCGACGTTCGTTCGTCCAGCTTCGATCCATACTATGTTCGTAAAATCATCAGTTCAAGTTTTTTAACTCTCACAAGGTTAGGCCCTACCCATTCAAAAAAATTAATTTTCATAATTTGCTCAAACACGTGCATTGAAGTCTACATCATAAAATTGATAAGATTTCGGCAGCATTTCGCGTTGGTCTCCGAAATACACGAAATGAGAGTAGTCAACGATGACCACAATCAAATATGCATCCGGAGAACAACACAAGTACTGAACCGAAATTTTATCAATCTTATCCATAAACTCCAATTGACATGTTATTGCAAATTATGAAAATTAATTTTCTCAAACTGTCCAATCGGACAATTCAAAATTTAACACAAACGATTAAAAGATTAATCGTTTGTGTTAAATTTCAAATGGGAACTAAGTGTCACTCAATGATTTGATACTTATAATAACACAACTAATACATGCATATTCAAAAGCCAATAACACATGCACACTTTAGAGTAAAAAACATGCATACACAAAACCCAATTACATGCATATAAAAATTTATCAATAACAACAAGCTAACCTGAAAAGTAGATTCGAAATGAAAGGAGGGAAATCGAGGAGGGAACGGCCTAACACCTCGTCCAAAAACAATCAAAAAAGCCGCCCAAGAAAACGATTTTTAATCGGTTCAAATCAAAGATATTTCATCACAAAGCAATGTAATCGGATTGAAAGTCAATTTAAACGGTCCAAAAGAGAGAAAACGCACTTGGAAAATCAATGGCAGACAGCGTTCGCGGGGGGACGACGATGAACAGTGAGTGTTCTGCTCGCGGGTTCGCGTTTCACGTATTAATACTGTTAGACGTCCGGGCCCCAGAGTGCCGGACGTCTATAATAGCGTAGACGTCCGGCCCGTCACTAATATGACGTCTATGGTAATTTAAAATTGATGTTCGCGGGGTGTTTTAGACGTCCGTGATGCGGGGCACGGACGTCTATAATATTATAGACATCCGTCAGTGGGGGCGGACGTTTAAGGGGCTGAACAACTTAACGTTTCAACTACCCTGTCAGCCCCTTAAACGTCTGTCCTGGGGGGGCTGACGTCTATAATATTATAGACGTCCGTTCCTGGGGGGGCTGACGTCTGTCTTGGGGGTCGGACGTCTACAGTTTCACTTATTTACGAAAATGCCACCGGTCAATTATTTACGTTGGGGCTTTTGGGAACGGACGTCTATGGGGGGACGTTAAAAGCCTATTCTGCACTAGTGACATCGCTACTCCATAGGTATAATGTCTTTGTTATTAGTATTTCTATGTTAAGTTTAAAAATATTTGTTGATAACTCTTTGACGAAATTGTTATCTTCAGTTCACACGTCCTCAGAAGCAGTCGATTCATGAAAAAGTCATACATGAAGATGATGACATGGCTGAAGCAGAGAATGATCCTCTATCAAAGCTAATGACAAGATTACCCAGGTTGAAGAGAGCACCATTAGAATTATACTGGGATTTGAGAGTATTTGGTATGCCCCCCCATGTGCCAGTATATATCACATTTCCTGATGCATTGGAGGTGATTGGGGGAGACAGGATGTTGAATATTTCCATCATTCAACTGTGGTGCATGTAAGATAGTTAATTTTGTCTTCCATATGTCTTTTTCTTTGATTCCTATACTTTCTAACAACTTAACTTTGATCATTTAGGTACATGGACACAATCGTTGTAGACCAAGGTCGGTCTTCCATGTACAGATTTGTTGAACCTCAGACCATTCAACCTTCTGGTAACACACTTGCAAACAGACAACATTATTTGCAAACATGGATGGATGAGTCAAAAAGAGACGTATACCTTGTGCCATACATTGATGGGTAGGTGTTGTTATATGTAAAAGTTCATTATTAAAGTTTCCTTAATTACTTAGTTAAATAACTATTTGTCCTTCATGATAGGTCGCACTAGCAGCTGATGGTCATCATTCCCAAACAATGTAAAATTATATGGTTTTGTTCGTTGCACAGGAAGATGAGAAATGACTTGAGGACCATGCTTCAAGGGTAAGTGTTTCTCCAAAAATGACTTTGAATTTGATGTTCACCTTAAACTTTTATGATCAATATAGTTATGATAATTTTACTTTGTGTTTTTAATCTGTACAGAGTTATTGGTAAATCTCGAGGTCAACTAGTTCAAATTTTATATCCAAAGGTTGATTGTCATTTATAGTTATAATTCATTTTGTATGTTATTGAATGATCTAAATTATTGACGATTTAGTGCATCATTTTAGTGTAACCAACAGCAGGATTCATGGGAATGTGGCTTCTATGTCATGTGCTGGATTAAGACCATCATTCGAGCTGCCATTACAGATGACTGGAATCAGGTAATGATGCATACCTTGAAGACATTACAAATCAAATTCAGCTTTAAACATATATGAAACCATAATGAATCTTTCTTCAATTTTGCAGCGCTTCAAGAGTACATCTCTTATACTAGAGGAAACAATTAGGCAAATAAGGCAGGAGTGGACAGCTTATCTTCTGCAAAGATGGAGTTAGGAACAGTTTTATTTATTGTTGAACATTGATTAATTTTAGTTTTATAAGTTTATATATTGATAGTTTTGGTATTGGATTATTTTGTACATTAAGTATAACTTTCTTTATATGAAACGCAAATATACTATACTATATATTGTTCTGGGACAATTTTCTGCTTTTCAGGTGTGGTTTCAATGCAAAAATAAATTCATTTTAAAAAAAAACGCCAGTAGACGTCGGTTAGTGCACAAACGGACGTCTATAGACGTCTGACAGTGCACAAACCGACGTCCAAACCCGTAAACCCTAAACAACCCGTTCAGCCATATAGACGTCTGTTTTGGCACAACCAGACATCTATATAGACGTCTGTTCTGACAGAGACAGAAGTCTCTATAAACGTCCGTTTGTGTCAGAACAGACGTCTATATAGACGTCTGGTTGTGCCAAAACAAACGTCTATATAGACGTCCGTTTGTGTCAGAACAGGCGTCTATATAGACGTCCGTTTGTGACACAACAGACGTCTGACTAACGTCACCCACAAAGACGTCGAGTGCAGGTCGGACGTCAAAAGGCCAAAATAACAGACGTCTAAAGCCCTTTCTGCACTAGTGTATGCTTCAGTTTCGTAAATAACCGAGGCAGTAGAGAGCATATGCTTCGGTTGCCATTGAACCAAGGCGTATAAGTTCACCTTAATTACAAAAATACCACCGCGTTTTAATACTTCAGTTTTGTGAAAACCGAGGTGTATTAAACACGTTAAAGACTGTTTTTTTACTAGTGAATGATCTTTAATTCACTAGCATTTTCCTCTTTTGGCTTCTCATAGAACAATCGTGGGTTGATGTATGATCGTTGTTATTGCAGTAGAAGAGGTTTGAAGGAATTTTTTGTCCAAGGAATTGAAATGTTTGTCCGGATAGCTCGACAATATAAATATTATGCTCTTGATGGAGGGATTAGATACTGATGCATAAAATGTGAATGTAGTAGAATTTTGAAATATTAAGTGGTAAAAGTTCACTTATACAAAAAGGATTCATATCAAATTACAAGATTTAGACATTTTATGAAGAAATTCCCTCTACCTCATCTATACATGAAAATTGGTAGCTTTTAGGTTCAACCACTTTTATGCATAACAATGAGATGAATCAATTTATGTATACACAATGGTGAATAATTCTTATTTAACATGCTTCATTAGCAGACAATAGATGTGTAGAAGAGTTTCCTAATGAAGCCAATAAGAGGTTGTATAACTTATTGACAGAGGTAAAATGTTAATGAGAAACGTGACTTGATAAATAATAACATGATAATGATTATATAATAATTTATAAGTTTATAACTTTTTTATGTTTTCATGAAACATATTTTAAATTTATATTTGACTTTTTATATACTCTTTTTATAATGTTGTAAAATTTGAATTAAGTTTTTGTTTTTGGAAATGTTAGTTTACTCAAGTGAAATTCCACGAGGAAATTGTGTAAAACCCTCTATAATTAGCAATAATAATTCTGTGTCAAATCAAATTAATTCACACCACAAGCAATGTTTAAATTCTCTTAAAAACCCCCTTACTGCTCGGATTTCATCTCTGCTGTGCACTGAAAAACCGTGCCACAACATTCTCTGAAACACGCACCACGTCACACACACTCAGTGCATTAAAAACGCACCAAGCTCTGCATGCACGCATGCCATCTGTCACGTTAGAAGCTTCTAAAAGCTGTAGTGGGATCCAGGTGGCAGTGCGGGAGTGCACGACCGTTTGACGAGGAAGAGAAAATGATTTCTCTGAAAACATTTCACTCCATTCTATGCATTCACCTTCTTCCTCACGAAACCCTGGCCATTTCTCTTCTCCAGCTTCTCTCTAAGAACCTTCATCTTCTCTCTACCATTACTCACTTCTTTCAACTCCAATCAACTTTCTGAAACCGTAGAAACGTTCACGGGCCAGTAAGCTTCATTTGGAGCCGAACTTCTTTTGATCCTGTAACCGGTAAGTTTCCAGCCATAACCTAGTTCTGGAATTTCTAGGAACACTGTTTCAATTGCATGCAAGGATAAAATCTGAGTTTCTGAGTTCTCTTTGGTTAAACCTAGTTGAGGAGCGTAAGAAAGAGCTTGTCGGGTAGAAATTCCTAGTTGGGAAGAATCAAGTTACACTGTTAAACGTTCACTGCTAGACCAGGTAAGGGAAGCATATATGTTTAATTTATACTGTATGTTGTATGATCTGAGTTACATGTATGAAAAGTATGAAGTTTGAGCTGTTATGGACGTTTGCTGATATCTGATATGATTTCTGGTTTTGATTGATCTGTCATGAACGAACACTGCTCGTATGTACTATATATGTTGTTGATTTTGATTTAAATGCATGTTGATTTGATTATGTATGGATGGAGTATGGTTATTGTATAGTTGGAATGATTAAAATGTTGAAATCTGTATGATGATGATGTTTACAGTGAATTAAATCTGGAAGGAAAGTTGTGAAGTTTATAAAATTGGAAATCTGGAAAATTCGGTTAAGATTGAAAGATCTGAAATTTCAAATCATCCCCTCTGATAAATGACGCTCGTCACTGTACGGTCTTAGACCGTTCGGTTTTCAGTAAAATAACTTAGATTGGGATTCTTTCATTTGGAAGGAATTCTGCTCGAGAACGAGCGTCCCCAATTGAATTATCTGAGCGTTCGTCTAACTCAGCAGTATTTAAATATTTAAAACTTTATGAATAAGTAACGCTCGGTCTTATACCGAAGCGTTCGTCCTTAATATCGTTCGACCTTATGTCGAACGTTCGTTCTACAGGGCGTTCGGTCTTATACCGAAGCGTTCGTCCCAAATAGCGCTCGGGTTTTGCCAAGCGTTCGTTCTGATTTATGCTCGGTCATACACCTAGCGTTCGTCCAAAGCAGGGTTCGGTTTTATAACTGAACGCTCGTCCTTATCATTGAATTCTGAGCGAACGTACTTGGCGTTCGTCCAAAGTTAATTATTGAACGTTCGGTCATTGACAGTAAGTGTTGTTTTCTGAATTAAACATACTCTACTTATTTATCTAAGTTATCCTGTAAGGTATTTATCCTCTTGATTCAACCTAAATTCTTTGTACTCAAAATTTTCTAAGTATTATTCTGATCTTCTAAACTCAATCCCATTTAAATTATTTAAGTATTCTTAACGTCCGTAAGTGGACAAGAGTTCGTTTCTTTTGTTCAGAAACGTGTAGACAAAGGTACATTAATAATTTCGTTCTTATTTGATTAAAGGAGGCATGTTGTTAATGTTACGAGAATGGAACACTGAATGAAAATGTGAATAAGAGAACTGGTTAATATGGGCGAATGATATTTTGAATGAATTAATGGAAGTGGATTTTAACGAGCGTTCCAAGGAGGAACGTCTCAGATGTGTTGAATGTGAAATTTGGTAAAGTATGAACCTGGATAAGTTAAGCCTCGCGGTCCATCCTGATATTCCGTGATACTCTTCTTCAAGTAGAAGGGGGTAGTCATACGTGGGAATGGCAGGAGGCCCTAGTCCATTGAGTACTTCGGGCAGATAGGGTTAACCTCGAGTGGCAGCTGGGAGATTTGATCAGTTACTACACCACTCGGGTGCAAGGACGCTTGTAACTACATGGTTCATACAGTCCGGACGGTCTGTCTTATATACGTATTTCTGTGATTTTTATTGGATAAGTTACATGTTGTATGTGTGAATTGAAATGTAAATGTATGTGTTGATTGTATAAATTAAATATTATAAGCTTACCCTTGCATTTCCATTGTGTTGTCTACTGTCCATGTACTTTCGTCTTGTCAAAATGCAATGATCATCCGTTGTGGATGTGAGCAGATGGTGGTGCATCCCTTGAGCAAATGCTGGAAGAAGAAAATTTGGATGAAGCTAATCTGGTGGACGTTGAAGTAAAGGCTGAGCCTTAGAGTGCTCGTTAGATCAGGACTGTAAATGTTAGTGTAATTTCAACGTTCGGCCAAGTATTTTGTTAGGCCGTTCGTCTTAAATCTTATATTCCTCTATTTTGACGTACGTTGTTTTATATATCAAAGAACGTTCGTTCCAGGTTTTCCCTTGTATGCGTTATGCGCGTTCTTTTGTACTGATGCCGTTTGGCTTTTAATCCTGATTAATGCAAAGACTGTTTATGTTACTGTTAATTGTAATTAATTCTAAATTATGGTAATTACTGTATTTTGGGATGTTACAATAGTGGTATCAGAGCAGTTTTGTTCTATTAAGGGACACTGTAGGGTTATGAGTGCACTGTGTTTTTGCTGTGTGCTTATTGCATGTTTAATGAGTTATTCTTGTTTTAACTCTTGAACTTTACTAACGCTCGTTCTTCTCTGATCCAGAGAACTAATGGCGCCTAGACTTCCTCCTCCTCCCCAACCGAGTGAGTCCGATACGTCCAGCAACACTAGGTTGTTGGAAACTGTGGTTGAAAGGCTGCATCAACAGAACACCACATTGCTGGAGCAGAACGCCACCCTGATGCAGCAAAACCAAGCTGCTATGCAAGGTTTGGAGGCCTCGCGTGTCAATTCTGAAAACACGCAAAGGCAGTTGATGGAGATCTTGGCTGCAACTAGAGGTGCGCCTGGAGCATCTTCTTCAAACGCTGCTCAACCGAACGCTGAATGGAGTATGGAGAGTTTCCTTCAGCATCACCCTGCCAAGTTTAGTGGGAAAGGTCTACCGGACGAAGCTGATCAGTGGCTGAGGGATATGGAGAGAATTTTCAACGCCAAGAGATGTCCGGATGAAAACCGCTTGGCGTATACAGAGTACTTGCTAACTGGAGAGGCGAGCCACTGGTGGGCGAGCGTCAGAGCCATTTTAACGGACGCTCACCAGCAGATTACTTGGGAAGTGTTCAGAAACAAATTCTATGAAGAGTACTTCCCTGACAGTGTCCGTTTTGCAAAGGAGGTTGAATTTTTACAGCTGGTCCAGGGGGGAATGTCAGTTTCTGAATATACGAACAAGTTCAAACACTTGATTCGCTTCAATACAATGGCCACTAGTGAGGAGTGGCAGTGCAGAAAATTTGAGAACGGTCTACGCAGTGATCTAAAGGTTGTGATTTCCAGTTTGTGTATCAGAACGTTCCCTGCTATGGTTGAGAGGGCCAAGGTGTTGGAGAAGAACTTGGCAGAGGCGGAACGGCACAAGAAACAGCAATCAGTAAGGGGGCCGATTGTCCCAAGAGGAAATGTGAATCAGAGAGGATCTCCTTACACTCGTCCAGCAGCCAACACGAGTGGATCTCAAGCCTTGGTTCCTGCCGGACAGTCTGGGCAGCAAGGTAGCGTGGTATGTTACAAGTGTGGGGGGCCACATTACCGTTCGTCATGTCCTCAACTTGTTGGAGTAAAATATTGCACTCGGTGTAGGCGAAATGGCCATCTGGAGAACGAGTGCAACATGGGCGGACGCGCAGTGATGAGACCGCCGAACGCAGGAAGGAATCAACAAGGAAGGGGTGGTCGAGCCCAAGCTACTGGGCGTGTTTATGCGATCACGGGAGCGGAGGCAGCGAGCTCAGGTACGCTCGTCACTGGTACCTGCTTAGTGCATGGAATACCCTGTTGTGTGTTGTTTGACTCTGGGGCGACGCACTCCTTCATCTTGAAGGCGTGTGTTGAAAGGCTGGGAATTGTGGAGAGAGATATGCAGTTCGACTTGGTGGTATCTACACCAGCGGCTGGAGAACTTAGGACATCTACCGTGTGCATTAGATGTCCTATTGAGGTTGAGGGGCATAGCTATAAGGTGAACTTAATCTGTTTACCTTTGAAGGACTTGGAAATAATTCTAGGGATGGATTGGTTGGCTGCCAACCACATTCTCATAGATTGTGGCAAAAAGGAGTTAGTGTTTCCTGACGAAGATGAAGAATGCGTAGGTGTGACGCTCGGTCAATTGAAAGAAGATATTATGGAGGGCGCGTCTTGCTTCTTAATCATGACGCATGAAGACCAAGAGCTGGGAGATTTGAGGCAAGAACGAATGTCCATTTTGGAGGAGTTTCAGGACGTTTTTCCAGAAGAAATACCAGGGTTGCCTCCTGTTCGGGAAGTTGAATTCACCATTGATCTGGTGACCACAGCAGCCCCTATATCTGTTCAACCATACCGTATGGCGCCTGCAGAGTTGGTTGAACTCAAGAAGCAGATTGAAGAACTTATGGAGAAGCAATTCATAAGGCCGAGCGTATCGCCCTGGGGAGCGCCTGTGCTCTTAGTGAAGAAGAAGGATGGCAGCTCTCGGTTATGTATAGACTACAGGCAATTGAACAAGCTGACCATCAAGAACAAATACCCGTTGCCAAGGATTGATGATTTGTTGGATCAACTGCATGGGGCAACGGTGTTCTCTAAGATTGATTTGCGTTCGGGATATCACCAAATCAGGGTGAAGGAGGACGACATCCAGAAGACTGCTTTCAGGTCGCGTTATGGACACTACGAGTATGTAGTGATGCCATTTGGAGTAACGAACGCTCCTGCAGTGTTCATGGATTATATGAACCGCATCTTCCGGCCATACTTGGACAAGTTTGTGGTCGTTTTTATAGATGATATTATCATCTACTCTAAGACGCAAGCTGAACATGAAGAACACTTGAGGGCAGTGCTGAGCGTGTTGAGGGAAAAGGAGTTGTATGCAAAACTGTCCAAGTGTGAATTCTGGATGAAGGAGGTGCAGTTTCTGGGTCATATTGTGTCCGCTGGAGGGATCTCGGTAGACCCAGCAAAGGTACGAGCGGTTATGGAATGGGAACGTCCGCGTTCAGTCACGGAGGTGAGAAGCTTCGTTGGTCTTGCGGGCTACTATAGGCGTTTCATTGAAGGGTTTTCTAAGATAGTAGCACCACTGACGCAGCTTACAGGGAAAGATCAGCCGTTCGCTTGGACTGACTTGTGCGAGGAGCGTTTCCAAGAGCTGAAAGTGAAGTTGACGAGCGCTCCTGTACTAGTCATTCCGGACACGTCCAAGCCCTTTGAAGTGTACTGTGACGCTTCTCATCAAGGGTTGGGTTGTGTGCTCATGCAAGAGAGGCGGGCGGTAGCGTACGCGTCTCGTCAATTGAAGGTTCATGAGCGTAACTATCCAACACACGACCTGGAATTGGCAGCGGTCGTTTTTGCACTGAAGATTTGGAGGCACTACCTGTACGGATCTACATTCCAAGTCTTCAGTGATCACAAGAGCCTCAAGTACTTATTTGATCAGAAGGAGTTGAACATGAGGCAGAGGCGTTGGTTAGAATTTTTGAAGGACTACGAATTTGAGTTGCTCTATCATCCCGGGAAGGCCAATGTAGTGGCGGACGCCCTAAGCAGGAAGTCAGTGCATGTCTCTTTAATGATGGTGAAGGAGCTGCACTTAGTGGAAAGTTTCAGAGATCTAAGGTTGCAGTTTGAGCTGGAACCGAACAGTATCAAGTGTTGTAACCTTAGAATATCAAGTAATGTATTTGACCGTATCTGGATGAAGCAACGTGAGGATGAAGAGTTGGTGAAGATCTTTAGCGCGCTCGGTTCAGATAAAGCTAAGGAATTCAATGCTGGGACGGACGGTATGCTACGTTACCTTGGTAGAACGTGCATTCCTAATGATGGAGAGCTGAAGCGGATTATTTTAGAAGAGGCACATCATAGTCGTCTTAGCATACATCCCGGTATGACTAAGATGTACCAAGATCTTAGGCGTTCGTTCTGGTGGCCTGGAATGAAGAGTGATGTCGCTCGTTTTGTGGCATCCTGTTTAACTTGTCAACGCGCTAAGGCCGAACACCAACGACCAGGAGGGTTGCTTCAACAGTTGGAAATTCCAGAATGGAAGTGGGACAGCATCTCCATGGACTTCGTGACTCATCTACCACGAATGGTTAGGAATCATGATTCAATTTGGGTGATCGTGGATAGATTGACTAAAAGCGCTCATTTCTTGGCCGTGAATCTGAAGATGTCCATGACAAATTTGGCCAAGTTATATATCAAGGAGATCGTTCGTCTTCATGGAGTGCCTTCAAGCATCATTTCTGACCGAGACACGAGATTCACATCTCGGTTTTGGCAATCATTACAAGGCGAGTTGGGGAGCAAGCTGCAGATGAGTTCAGCGTATCATCCGCAAACGGACGGCCAATCCGAACGTACCATTCAGACGCTAGAAGATTTACTGAGGACGTGCGTCCTAGATCACTTAGGCGCATGGGATGAGGTCTTGCCACTGGTGGAGTTCACGTACAACAATAGCTTCCAGTCTAGCATTGGAATGGCGCCGTTTGAAGCTCTCTATGGGAGGAAATGCCGAACGCCACTTTGCTGGTTCCAAGAGGGAGAGAACGTGCTAACTGGACCAGAACTCATCCAGCAAACAACCGAGAAAGTTAAATTGATCCAGGAGAGGTTGAAGACGTCCCTGAGCAGGCAGAAGTCCTATGCGGATAGAAGAAGAAGACCATTGGAGTTTGCTGCAGGAGACCACGTGTTTTTGAGACTAAATCCGATCACGGGAGTAGGGAGAGTGGTTCGTCCAAAGAAGCTGTCTCCCAAGTTCATAGGGCCGTACCAGATTTTGAAGAAGATTGGACCAGTAGCTTATGAACTTGCCTTGCCTCCTCAACTATCAAATCTGCATCCGGTCTTCCATGTGTCTCAACTTAGGAAGTATATAGCTAATCCCTCCCATGTCTTAGAACTGGAAGATATTCAACTGCGTCCAGACCGAACGTTGGAGTTACAACCAGTCCGCATTGAAGACGTTCGCACCAAGCTGCACAAAGGAAAAGACGTTCGTTTAGTGAAAGTTGTGTGGGACGCTAAAACTGAAGATTCAACGTGGGAGGTGGAGAGTGCAATGAAGGATTTGTATCCGCAATTATTTTCATGTAATTTCTGAATTTTCGAGGACGAAAATTTTTGTAGTTAGGGAGAATGTAAAACCCTCTATAATTAGCAATAATAATTCTGTGTCAAATCAAATTAATTCACACCACAAGCAATGTTTAAATTCTCTTAAAAACCCCCTTACTGCTCGGATTTCATCTCTGCTGTGCACTGAAAAACCGTGCCACAACATTCTCTGAAACACGCACCACGTCACACACACTCAGTGCATTAAAAACGCACCAAGCTCTGCATGCACGCATGCCATCTGTCACGTTAGAAGCTTCTAAAAGCTGTAGTGGGATCCAGGTGGCAGTGCGGGAGTGCACGACCGTTTGACGAGGAAGAGAAAATGATTTCTCTGAAAACATTTCACTCCATTCTATGCATTCACCTTCTTCCTCACGAAACCCTGGCCATTTCTCTTCTCCAGCTTCTCTCTAAGAACCTTCATCTTCTCTCTACCATTACTCACTTCTTTCAACTCCAATCAACTTTCTGAAACCGTAGAAACGTTCACGGGCCAGTAAGCTTCATTTGGAGCCGAACTTCTTTTGATCCTGTAACCGGTAAGTTTCCAGCCATAACCTAGTTCTGGAATTTCTAGGAACACTGTTTCAATTGCATGCAAGGATAAAATCTGAGTTTCTGAGTTCTCTTTGGTTAAACCTAGTTGAGGAGCGTAAGAAAGAGCTTGTCGGGTAGAAATTCCTAGTTGGGAAGAATCAAGTTACACTGTTAAACGTTCACTGCTAGACCAGGTAAGGGAAGCATATATGTTTAATTTATACTGTATGTTGTATGATCTGAGTTACATGTATGAAAAGTATGAAGTTTGAGCTGTTATGGACGTTTGCTGATATCTGATATGATTTCTGGTTTTGATTGATCTGTCATGAACGAACACTGCTCGTATGTACTATATATGTTGTTGATTTTGATTTAAATGCATGTTGATTTGATTATGTATGGATGGAGTATGGTTATTGTATAGTTGGAATGATTAAAATGTTGAAATCTGTATGATGATGATGTTTACAGTGAATTAAATCTGGAAGGAAAGTTGTGAAGTTTATAAAATTGGAAATCTGGAAAATTCGGTTAAGATTGAAAGATCTGAAATTTCAAATCATCCCCTCTGATAAATGACGCTCGTCACTGTACGGTCTTAGACCGTTCGGTTTTCAGTAAAATAACTTAGATTGGGATTCTTTCATTTGGAAGGAATTCTGCTCGAGAACGAGCGTCCCCAATTGAATTATCTGAGCGTTCGTCTAACTCAGCAGTATTTAAATATTTAAAACTTTATGAATAAGTAACGCTCGGTCTTATACCGAAGCGTTCGTCCTTAATATCGTTCGACCTTATGTCGAACGTTCGTTCTACAGGGCGTTCGGTCTTATACCGAAGCGTTCGTCCCAAATAGCGCTCGGGTTTTGCCAAGCGTTCGTTCTGATTTATGCTCGGTCATACACCTAGCGTTCGTCCAAAGCAGGGTTCGGTTTTATAACTGAACGCTCGTCCTTATCATTGAATTCTGAGCGAACGTACTTGGCGTTCGTCCAAAGTTAATTATTGAACGTTCGGTCATTGACAGTAAGTGTTGTTTTCTGAATTAAACATACTCTACTTATTTATCTAAGTTATCCTGTAAGGTATTTATCCTCTTGATTCAACCTAAATTCTTTGTACTCAAAATTTTCTAAGTATTATTCTGATCTTCTAAACTCAATCCCATTTAAATTATTTAAGTATTCTTAACGTCCGTAAGTGGACAAGAGTTCGTTTCTTTTGTTCAGAAACGTGTAGACAAAGGTACATTAATAATTTCGTTCTTATTTGATTAAAGGAGGCATGTTGTTAATGTTACGAGAATGGAACACTGAATGAAAATGTGAATAAGAGAACTGGTTAATATGGGCGAATGATATTTTGAATGAATTAATGGAAGTGGATTTTAACGAGCGTTCCAAGGAGGAACGTCTCAGATGTGTTGAATGTGAAATTTGGTAAAGTATGAACCTGGATAAGTTAAGCCTCGCGGTCCATCCTGATATTCCGTGATACTCTTCTTCAAGTAGAAGGGGGTAGTCATACGTGGGAATGGCAGGAGGCCCTAGTCCATTGAGTACTTCGGGCAGATAGGGTTAACCTCGAGTGGCAGCTGGGAGATTTGATCAGTTACTACACCACTCGGGTGCAAGGACGCTTGTAACTACATGGTTCATACAGTCCGGACGGTCTGTCTTATATACGTATTTCTGTGATTTTTATTGGATAAGTTACATGTTGTATGTGTGAATTGAAATGTAAATGTATGTGTTGATTGTATAAATTAAATATTATAAGCTTACCCTTGCATTTCCATTGTGTTGTCTACTGTCCATGTACTTTCGTCTTGTCAAAATGCAATGATCATCCGTTGTGGATGTGAGCAGATGGTGGTGCATCCCTTGAGCAAATGCTGGAAGAAGAAAATTTGGATGAAGCTAATCTGGTGGACGTTGAAGTAAAGGCTGAGCCTTAGAGTGCTCGTTAGATCAGGACTGTAAATGTTAGTGTAATTTCAACGTTCGGCCAAGTATTTTGTTAGGCCGTTCGTCTTAAATCTTATATTCCTCTATTTTGACGTACGTTGTTTTATATATCAAAGAACGTTCGTTCCAGGTTTTCCCTTGTATGCGTTATGCGCGTTCTTTTGTACTGATGCCGTTTGGCTTTTAATCCTGATTAATGCAAAGACTGTTTATGTTACTGTTAATTGTAATTAATTCTAAATTATGGTAATTACTGTATTTTGGGATGTTACAAATTGTCTGTTATATCAATTTTTTTATAATGTTATTCTCTTTGTCTCGTGTTTTTTTTAAGTTGTATTCTTATGTAAATTTTATTTCTTTATTAATAGAATAATTTTTCATTGACACGTTTTTTTCCATCAACTAAAACATAAGTAGTCGTCTACATTAAACATATATTAGAAAAAGAAAACCACTTAGGTTAAGCGTAGTTATAATTAATTAAGTTATCATAGTTATAAGTTTAAGTAATTAGTTACCGTATTAATTATATTACAAGTAAAAGAATTCTATTATATTAGGCATTCACTATATTAAAAGAATTACCCTAGACATCATCACTTTCCATTCAGAGGCAGAACTGATTTCTTGGAGCAAGAATTTATTTCTTCAAAAGCATTAAATGCTCAATTAATTTAATTAGTTGGCAGCCGAAGAGATTGGTAAGGTTTTCCTATTTAAGGAGTGATTCTCATCCCTCTCTACATTATCCCATTCGTTTCCTCAGTTGTTTGTTTCTGCAATCCTTCATAATGTCACTAACTGGAAAAATTAGCACTGAACTTCCAGTTCATGCAGCTGCAGACAAATGGTTCCACATCTTGACCAAAAACCTCCCCCAGGTTCAACACGTTGCTGGTAAAGTTCATGGAACCAAACTCCATCAAGGTGATGATTGGCATACCAATGATTCGGTCAAACACTGGACTTATACCTTAGGTAATTATTTTTATAATTAAATTGTGTTTGCATATGTTAGACAAATCAAAATGCGAGAAATTCATATTATTCATTACTTAGTTTTAATGTATATAGATCAAACCTATAATGCAATTTGGATTATACTTTTATATAGGTATTTAAAGAATAAGAAAATAAAATAAAATAATTAATTCTTATTACATATGCCGAAATTAACAATTAATTACCGTGAAGTTAAACTCGAATAAGCTAAAATAAGATAGCTAATATAAATTACAATAAACTAGTTTCACTCATGCATATAATTTGTTTAGTCTTCTTATTTTATGTTCTTATTAAAATGGTATTTTCAAAGAATTTTTGATAATAAGTTTATGAAAAACACTAATTAGTTTTCTTACATTATATTTCTTTTATCAAGTTACGAAAATATCTAGCAAGATTGATTTATCAACAAAACTAAGTTGTGTTTAAGGATTTGTATGATTTCAAATCCAGAACTAAGGCCGAGTTATAATATATAACTGAGTGCAAACTTTATGTTACAAGTTTATTCTCTAAAATTGAGTTAAACTTAACGTTTACACAAATTTACAATATATAACTGAATACAAACCTTATTTTACAAGTAAATTTTGTAATATTTGATAGAATTAAAGTTCACTTCTCATCCAAAGCTCATTCCCAAAAAATAAGTTGTTTGTGGAGCCTATTATGTCACCCTCCATCATACCATTATTAAATTATTGTCTAATCTTACATTTAAAATGTATATGTTTAGATGTGAGGTAAGTGAGTTGAAAATTCTATATTAACTAAAAATAAGATAGATTTACAAAATATATATATATATATATATATATATATAAATAAATAAATAAATAAAGTGAATACAAATCTCACTTAATAATTCAGCTTAGTAAAATTAAGTTAAGTTTAAAATAGATTTTTATATCACCTTTTAAGAATTTGAAAATCAGTTTGATGTAGGTTTAAATATTGTTTACTCTTTTTTTTCCGAAGCATTTATGGCAAACTTTACCCAAATTAGAGTTTAAACAAAGGTAAGAGAAAGATAGAAATAGAAAACTTACCATTGTATGGAGACCGAAATTGAAAAGAAAAATATTTATACAGGCTAAATATATTTGTCATGAATTTAGCAAATGAGTTATCAATTACATATTCTTCTAATATTTTTGTTTTTTAATGATTGGTTATTGTGAAACAACAGACGGTAAGACAGTAACATGTCTTGAAAGTATTGAATCGGTTGATGAACAGAGCAAAACAATTGTATTCAAGGTCTTTGGTGAAGCTGTCGATGACAAATATAAGCCGTTGAAGCTAACCATTGAAGTCATAGAGAATGATGATGGCAGAACTTCAATCAAATGGACCATTGAATATGAGAAGCTAAGAGAGGATGTTCATCCTCCATATGGCTACCTGGAATTATATGACCATATCATTAAAGATGTTGATGCTCATATTGTCAAGGCAGAAAGAGATGCCACCAAATAAGAATTGAAAGAAGGTTCATGTATGTGTGGCAAATAATACTTTTGTAGTTTGTGTGCAATAATAATAAGTGGCATGTCGGTGATATATATGTCAGAAAGGTATTAAATAAAGGATATCGTTTGGTCTTCTTTTCTCAGAGGGTTAAATATGTTTTTAGTCCCTATACTATCAAGCGGTTTTGTTTCTCAGAGGGTTAAATAATGGCGATGAAGGTAATAAAAAAGGGTCTCATTTGAAACGTACTCGTATATCAACAAAGGGTGTTCAAGTTCCAAGCAACAACCAAGGAGTTTCACCAAGGTTCTGTGGTTTACTTGGCACATAATTCGAACCTCGTTTCACCTCTGATCAATGCATTTGGTGCTTCCAAGCTTCGCACGCTTGATGGAAAACACGGTTCCATCATTGAATGTCCCCTTGCACACTTCACCGAATCCACCAATTCCAATCAGATTTTCTCGGGAGAAATCGTTCGTTGCCTTTCTTATCTCTCTGCCAGTGAAGATTCTTGATGATAAAGCACTGGCTTTCACACTTGAGACTTCTTTTCTCTTATTAATTTTAGTCTCATTTGCTTTTCTTTTTGCTTGGTTATGCTTCTTGTAGAAGATCACTCCTGTGATTGCTAGAACAAACACTATTCCTCCTATGGAAAAAACCACTGCCCGAAACAAGAGTTCATAACAGAAAAATTATAAATTTTTGTGCTTTTATCTTCATTTTTATGATTTATCTTACTGTTAGTTAGTGTGTATCATCTCACCATCAAGTAATAGAAAATTTCCCACTCATAAATGGTTTATTGTTATATCTTGCAAAATTGTATCGCACGTGATCAGAACTGTTAAATGTTGGCATATAGCAGAAGAAAACTAAAGAGGCTGATAGACACAAAAGACCTCCTCTACCGCATGGTAAAGACCTCTATTGCCTCGGTTGCATTTGGACCGAGGAAAAAGCATACATTTTTTTGCCTCGGTTTAGAACTGAGGTAGAAAGTGATAGACATTTTACTTTGCCTATATATGTCTCGGTTGCATAACTGGTGTAAATAGGTAAAAATAACCGCTGTCGTTTCCCTTTACTGCACTAGTGATTACCAAAGATGAATAACAACATATATAAACAAAAGTTCTTCACGTCGTCCATGGCTATACAGAACCTAATATGAAGAGAAAGGCCAATCAACAATTATTAGAGGGAGAATAAAGAATAACATATATACCACACACGTTCTCTCACTGCACAAAGTCCTTCAATAAAATATTGTCCTTGCCTCACGCTTTTCCTCATGACCTCATCTTGCGAACCATTAGCCACATGGATTTTCTGCCTAACAACTTTTCCTTCCTTATCTCTCTCTTCAACATTTCCTGTACACGTTACAATACTCCCGCCATAAAAAGCAACCTTGTCCTCAAGGTTGAATTACGGAAAAAACTCCTTAATGTCTTGAACATCCTCCCAGGTTATTCCTGAAGGTTCCAAGAGTCCCATTGAATTAACACTTGTGGAATCGATTTGGACTAACGCATGACTATGCAGACATCTAAAACCAAAAAAGGTTGTATCGAAGGACCAAACTCAGTTGTAGCGAGTAGCAAGGGTAAATACTGTTGTGAAGGACTCCCAACAAATCTTTTAAGTAAAGAAATATGAAACACCGAGTGGATACGAGCTGAATATGGTAAATTGAGTTTATAAGCGACCTCACCAATCTTGGCGATGACTTCAAAAGGTCTAAAATAACGCATATTTAATTTTTGAACTTTTCTCAAAATCAACTTGATGGAAGCTTGTCAGGCCTGGAACTCGCAGGTTGCAACTCCAAACAGCAAGCCATGAAAGTGCAGCTGAATGGAAGTAGATGAATGGTGTTTTGGTGTGTTTTTAATGGAAGGAGTGTGTGTAGAGACCTCTCAGCTCAGAAGGCCTTCCTACTATGAAAGGAAGCTAGAGGAAAGGGTAGAGAAAGTGAAGAGAAGGAGTGACTCAAGAGCAATAGGGCTGGAAAACAATTTCTACAGCATTTCACTAAGCTCAAAAGTGAGAAAATACAAAGGGGAGACCCTCTTATTTATAAGTGAAGAAGGGCCTCAATTCTGAGCTAAATTCCCTCCAAAAATTCAAAATAAAAGATGAGCTTGGAGGCCAAGTTAGCTGGGTCATGGGAAGCATGCTGGGTCACATGGACAATGCTTCCAAAACGTGCTTTAGGTTGCTTCGCTGGCGTTAGAGCGCACGTGAGCCAAGAAGTCCATTTGGTGCATCTAAGCTGGAGCCCCCCTGTCTGAGGACGCTGGAGCGACCCTGGTGTTGATCCCTTGAAGAATGCTTTTCCCAAATCTGATTGGTTGACCATGACTCTTGCTTTTATTGTACAAGAGAAGAAGGATTTTCATAAGTAACCTTCCATAGAAGTAAAGTGTTAGGTGATCCTTCTTCTTTTTGAATCTTCCTTGTCATGGCTCTAGTAAGAGGTCCAATGTGATTCCTTGATGGTCTTCCATCAGTGAATGTTGCCTATATGATTACAATTTCACAAGAACCCAATCTCCTATCTCAAAACACAAAAATATGCGTCTTTTATCAGCTTGGGCTTTCATGTATTGTTGAACCTTAAACAAATTTGCTTTCAATTACCGCAACAAAACATCATGTTCCCGCAAGAACTCTTGAACTGAAATAGGATCTTGTACATTGGTTTATATCTCAAAATCGGAGGAGGATCCTTACCATACAAAGCCTTGAAAGGTGACATGCGAGTACTATGATGCAAAGAAGAATTATACCAAAATTGTGCCTATGACAGCATTGAGTACCACCCTTTTGGATTATTGATACATGAGTCTTGTTCAAATTTTCATTACAATCCTTTTAGTTAATAATATGCCTAGACTACAAATAATCATGGGTTGGATAATATTTAAGCAAATCTATTAATCAATTTATTCCAAAAACAAGTTTAAATTTTCATATTTTATATATTAAATCTAATTCAGCACAATTCATTTTAATTGAATTTAGGTGGACTGAATTAATTAGCTTTAAGATATTGAAAAATTTTCATTTTTTTACTAAAATTAATCTTTTTAATTAAAGATTATAACTTTTTAGTATCTATCTAATGATATTTTTACAACAAATAAATTAATTAAACTTTTAATTGAGTTAAGAAGGTAAGTTATAACTAATTTGTTCAAATTAATATGTAATATATGAAAACATAATACAAATATAAAAGTAACTCTGAAGTTATTTATATTAAATCTATTACTCATGTAAAAGTGAAGTAGTTTGGATTGAGTTAAATTTGACTCAATCATAAATGAAATATAATTCAATCTATCTGAGTTGAATTCAATCATTACTTCGTATAAAAGAAAAAAGAGAACTACTAAAAATATATTATTGATTTGTTATACTAAAGTGGGTAGAAACTTCTCAATAATATGAAACTTAATAAATACAAAACTAACAAAAATAAACTAAATTTGCTTTATCAATACCATTATTGCAATTTGAAACTTATTCCATAAATGATATTTCTATACATAACGAAACTTCTATATCATATCCCCAACAAGGAACATGAAGAAAAAAACATACATATGATAAATATTTCTCTATTAAAAACATGAGATTATTGAAATTGAATATTTACAAAATAAGGATCTAGTTGCATGAGATTAACTGAGTTTATATTTTTTTTAATTGGTTTTTTTATGTTATTGTCTAGCATTAAAAATATATTGATATTAGTATATTGTAATTCTTTTTAATATGTTTTAAAACAGGAAAATCAGTGTCAATATATTTTAAAGATACAGTAAAAGAGACAACACAAAAAAGTCAATAAAAAATTCAAATTCCAGAATAACTAACTCATTATTTTGATAGTTAAACACATGCATTGACCTAATAACTACCTTCATGCATTACTTTCAAGCACATAAGAAAGTTGTAACTACCTCTACATATCCTTTTCAATCACACATGGTGATTGTAACTTTCTTTACTTGTTTTCTCTTTTTAGTTTTACTTGTAAAAAGTATTCAAACTCTCTATAAATAAGAGTTCTTTCTAATACAATTTTGACTTTAATAAATGAAATACAATTAACATATGAGCTTCTTACATTAAAAATCTTCTTCTAAGTGATAAATTTCTATTGCAGTTATCCTTAAATTTCAATCTAACGTGTTCTAAATCATTCTCTAGTCTTAATTTATTCCTATTTTTCTCTCCATAGGTAATGACTTCTTCAACACTTTATTGAGTACATAAATTCGTCCACTTTCCAAAAAATAACCCAATAACCTCCTTATGAAAAGAAAAAAAAAATAAGGCTTGGTAGTAAAGTTTTATTCTTGGTGAATAAAGAGCTCATTCTTGCATGAAAGAAATGCTACACCGGGAGAAAAATATCAAAGAGATTCACTATTTCAAAAGAATTACAAATTTATGAAATTTAGATGGCATTCAATCCAAATTGTTTCACTTTTAAAATCTGTCATTTTAATAATTCAAATTAGTTAAATTTAATAGTTTTTAATAGGATACTTCAATTAAAATTAAAACAAAAATTCGTTTTAATATATATATATATATATATATATATATATATATATATATATATATATATATATATATAATATCGATCTATATTTTTTTATCAACAAAAGTTACGTATATTTTATTTTTCCACACAGCTACGAAGTAATGGATCAAATCCATAAGATAGGATTAATTGGTACTATATAGGCATCAAACTTTTACAATTTTTTTGATAAATTTCCATAGAATATGAATTATAAGTATCCATGAATAACATTTTGCATGGCTAGTATACGTAGCATTGTAAGTGTGTGAACAAGACAAAGAACAATTATATTAAAAAGTTATTCCTTGTATATAATTGAAGTTCAACCAACCATTTATTAACTTTAAAAAACCAACTACCACAACAAACAAAGAATTGTCTCTCTGACAAGAAAACTTGTTAATTTTAATACTTTTCACTCCTTATATAAACCTAGAAAACATCGAAAACTGAAGATAAACCCTAATATTTTTTCCCTTTAACACATATTCTAAAGCTATGGCTTTCAGGCAGAGAACACCAACTTTTCGTCCTAACCTTTCTATTCGTCGCGTCTATGAAACTTTGCAGCCACGTTCAGAGATAAAAGATCTCCCAGAAGCTTACCTTCTACGTCTTTATCTTCCGGGTTTGCAAATCTTACTCTTCTCTTAGTTCATGCTTTTTCATTCCTTTATAAATCAACAAATAATATTTTATTTATTATTATACATTTTCATTTCAAGTATGAATTCCAAATAAAACCATATATGAACCAAATTGATTTTTCATTTCATTTTAATATTTATTTATGTTGTTAGATATTATATATTGAATAGAAATAAGATTAATATAAAGTATATAAGGAACTAACATAAGACTGATTAAGACTCAATTTTAATCAAGATTTAGGTCTATTATATCTTTCGTAATATAATTCTCTATTTCTAGTTTGATGTTTTTTATTTGAGAAGTGGGATTTTACTACTTTAATATATGTATTAATACATAAAAAATGTAAAATTGAAAGAAAAGAAAAATAAAGTAAAAGAAGACATGTGTGCAAGTTTTGAATCAATGCAGAAAGATTCACAAAATGTAATTAATTATAATGCTTATTATAAAGGATTAAAATAGTTACTTGGTGAAGAACTGAAGTACTGTAAATGAAAATTTAGTAGTATTTAGTAGGACATGACAAAAGAATTAATGCATATTATAATTAATCCTTATATAACACAGAATAAACAGTGGAAGAGTCAAACCTAGGTTATATTTAAATAGTTTTTCTTTTTCATAAACACTTCTAAAATAGAAAAATAAAAAAAATTAGACAAATTATACAACTCTTTCATATACTTTCTCTATTATTTTTAAATTGGGGATAAACTAATTTTAATTTATAGAAAAAACTTATCATTTTATTTTATGTTCTTAGTTTTTTCTTCTAAAAATTCTTACAATTTTTTTGTATCGACAAACCAAACCAACTAATTCACACCGTGTAGATGAAAAAAATATATATTTATTTTCTTTCTTTTTTGAAGAAAAGATACATCATTCTCACTACCATACAAGTTTAATCAGCATTCATACGTTGTTCAAGATTGCTAGAAACAATTCGCCTCAACGCTTACGTAACAAACATAAATTAAAAAAACTTTATTTATTAAAGAATTATTTAATTCTATTGCAGAAATTAATTCAATTCATGCAGAACCATTAACTACTATCGTGTAAGCTAATTGACATTTCCCAAGTATATGTCCCACAAAAATATTAGTCTTATATTTTTAGTAATTATTGTTATAGATGATTATTTTTTTGCAACTTTTATAATACACGTGTACTCCTTACTATTCTTTAGGAAGATATACATTTACTCAATAACGAGGAACGTGTTAAAAATAATATAACAAAAAATGCATTATCAAATATGCTAATTGATACCATAATTACCAAGTTTATCGTGTAGACGAGTGTCTTTGTTTTTATCACTTCTAATTAACCAAATTTCTTACATTTCAAGTTATCCAATAGCTATGTTCATGTTTACTTTGAATTTTACAACATTAATTATAACACACAAAAAAGTTTCAACTAATATGAATATATAGTTTACATTTATGGTTCAAAATCGTGTTCATTACAATCAATTTTACCAAAATCTAACTCAACACGAGAGAAACTATTAAATAGAAATCAACCACATTATCCTTTCTAATCTCACTGTTCTTTTTTCCCCTGATATATATATATATATATATATATATATATATATATATATAAATTAAATATGCAATGTGCTTTCAATTTATTCTTTTAAAAAATAAAATATCTTAGTAACTAAAAACAAAAAAATTTCTACAACTACATCTCATGATTAAATTTTGTGAAACCCTTTGTTATTGAAAAATATTTTAAAATGCCAATTTAACCCTAAACTAGAAACTATTCTACACATTATTAAGTTATAATACTAGATATAAAGTTGAACTTTTTTACTTATTTACTAACTAGTTTAGATTTTTTGTTATTTCAATAACTCTTATGTATTACACGAGCATATTCATCATTTCCCTTTATTAGAAAATTTAATAGAAACCATAAAAATGTTTTAGTCCTCCACACCTAATTAATATAACTCTTCAAACATACTCTAGTAAAAAGACAAATTGAGTTTAAATATGTTTTTCTGCTTGTTCTTTAGGTAACACTTGCATGCATGTGTCGAACTAATCATCTTCCTGACCTAAATTTTACAGGTTTTCAGAGGGACAGTGTAAAGGTAACCTATGTGGCCTCTTCACGAACGGTGAGAATTACAGGAGAAAGACAAATTCAAGGCACGAGATGGTACCGATTTGACCAATCGTATCCCATTCCTGATTATATTGAACCAGAGGCACTTGGGGCAAAGTTTGAAACTCCAGTTCTCACCCTTACAATGCCAAAGAAGGCCACTTCACAAGAGAAAGGTGTTGTAGATGAACCAAAGCCTGATCAAAAACTCCAAGATACTACCACCACACCACAACCTTCAATTACGATTGGAGACACACGATCTTCAGAACCAATTAAGGATCAAGCTGTTGAAAGAGTTGGTCCTTCTGGTGAGCCTCAAATGGGTGAGAAGGACTTGGAGGCAAAACCAAGAACAACCACAGTGCAAAGAGATGAAAAGATTCAAAAGGGTCGAGAGGAATTTGAACCGAAACCAACACCAACAAGGACAGCCACAATGCAAAGACATGAAAAGATTCAAAAGGGTCAAGAGATTGAATCAAAACCAACACCGACACTGCCAACCAAAATGGAAACAGATGAAAAGCCTCAAAAGGGTCAAGAGGATTTTGAACCGAAACCAACACCAACAATGCTAAACAGGGTCGAAACAGCTGAAAAGCCTAAAAAAGGGGAAGAGGAATTTGAACCTAAAGCAGCATCAACAATGGAACCAAACACCAAAACAGATGCGCAACCTCCAAAGGGTCAAGAGGAAGACGAGCCAAAAGCTGATATAACAAACGTTACCAGAAAGCCGACAGTTAAAGAGCAATTGAAGGAAAAGAAGACAGAGGAAACTAGAGATGAAGATTCGGAGAAAACAAGTTATGAAGATGCAGAGGGAACAACTGATGAAGATGAAGAGAAGGAAAGGATCACAAAAAGGGAAGTTAAAGAGGAACCTTATAAATCAAGAAAGTCTGTGAAAGATAAGAAGCAGACTGATTTTGGACAGAAAGAAACCGAGACAGAAAAATTGTTAGCCAAGGAAGCAGAAACTTCTGCTACAAAAGCTCATAAGGAAAAGGAAAAGCAATCTAACGACATAACCTCTCTTAAAAAGGAGCTGAAGAGTGAAGAGAATGAAGTGGAAAAGGTTGGTTCTGTCTCCCAAGTTTTCACAAAATTTGCAGAAGGGGCATTGAATGAGGAAGAGAAAAAATTAGCAGCAAATATTGGTGCTGCAGTTCTTGTCATTGCTGCATTGGGATACTACGTATCTTATAGGTTTGCCTCTTGAGGGATAACCAAAAATATGTTCTACTCAATGAATCTTTTCTCACACTTGTACATGAATGATGAACTGTAACCAAAATAAAAATTGCATACCCATCTCCGATACATTTCATGTTCTATACGAACGGGACATGGTTATATTGTTGAATGTGTTCTTATAAGTATTTATTTTGAACCATTATTAAAAGTCTAGTTTTTTTTTTCAGTGATATTTACTTTCATATATATATTTATAATTATTATATACAAAATTTTAATTGTTTCTTAGATGCATTGCACAGGAAGTAAGTAAAATATACCACTACTTTAAATGCATTGTTGCAGAAAGTAAGCAAAGAAATACAACTAATAGATCTTTGCAAAAAAAAAAATATTCAAAGGGAATAATAATGACCACACATAACACTCTAAAAATGCACAAAAATTTATTAAAGTTCGTTCCTCTGTTGAAGGAAAAAAAATATTCAAAGGGAATAATAATGACCACACATTAACACTTCTAATGGTGGCAGCTTTGTAAAGGAAGAGGAGTGGAAGAGGATGCTATGTATAACAGGGAAGGAAAAGGTTATAAATCGCATGGAACCTAAACACATCATACGTCTAAAATGTCGTCGTATTTGATTAGATCTTTTTTCGTTTGAGGCCTCTCGCGCTGCTCCTGTCTCATGGTGATTCGAGTTTACAACTTTATATTTTAGTTGAAGAGAATGGATTGTACATTTTTTTTTGTATTGGATGGTTTTAAAAACGTAGTGGAGGGAATTGGAGGAGTGCAACGCAAGAAATCGTCGCCCAAGAACGCCACCCAAGGACACGAGCAAAACTGCACCAAAACCCAACGAAAATGCATTTTAATCGGTTCAAATGAAAGATAATTCATCAAAGAGTAGTGTAATCGGAGTAAAATTAATTTAAAATGGTGCAAAACTAAGAAAAAGAACCTGAAAAAGTAGCCCATGGAGAGAAAACGCAAGGAAGATAATGAACAGCGAGTGGCGGGATCCCCCCATAACATACGTCTAAATGGCTTTAGAAGTCGGAGTGACGGGATCAGACGTCTAAATGGAGTAAAAAAGTTACTTTTTAAATTTCTGGGCTAAGTATTTAGAAGTGGGTTCCCCATAACAAACGTTTAAATGGTTTTAGAAGTCGGAGTGGCGGAATCAGACGTCTAAATGGAGTCCAAAAGTGACTTTTTAAATTTTTGGGCTGAGTATTTAGAAGTCGGTTCCCCCATAACAGACGTCTAAATGGCTTTAGAAGTCGGAGTCCTCCATAACAAATGTCTAAATAGTTGTTTTATTTACGGAAAATGTCACCAGTCATTTTTTACGTTGGATATTCAAGGGTCGGACCTTTAAAGGATGACGTTAAAGGTCTTTTCTACTTAGAATATGATATAAATGTCAAATTATAATATGTTAAGACATGATGAATGATTTAAGAAACTCTTTTCTTCTTTCATTCATAATAACTTGGCGAAGGTCATATTTATACAAAGTTCAAACTTATTACCAAGAGTTTACGGATTATTTTTTAATTAATCATTAATTCTCAAATTTAATTACCCAATAATCATGAAGCATTAGATGTCGGATATCAAAGTATAAAAGATAACTTGTTAATTTCTATGATAATCTCCAATTTAAAGAAATTATATATTTTCAAAAGAATTTTTCATTGATAATTCAAATTTAATATTAACTATTAGGAATTTTTTTTTTCAGTCAGTTCAATGTTCATATCTCTATATCTACTATGTATATGTGTAATTTAAAAAATTAAATCTTTTAATCCTTATTTGATAAACACCATTACACATATATTGATCTCTTTGAATTAATGATGTCTGTAACATCCCAAAATACAGTAATTACCATAAATTAGAATTAATTATGATTAACAGTAAACCGTGCAGTCTTTAAAATTAACAGAGTACAAAAGCCGAACGGCTTAAGCTGCAGCGTTTCAATATACAGCTCGAATAACGAACGCTAAAATAACGAACGATTTTACAAAGCATTTAACCGAACGTCCAAAAATAAACTAAACCTAATATAACGAGCACTCTAAGGCTCGGCCTTTACTTCTACTTCAACCAGATTTGCATCTTCCAAAATTTCTTCTTCCAGTATTTCTTCAAGAGATGCACCACCATCTGCTCACATCCACAACGGATGATCATTGCAAGACAGGACGAACGTACATGGACAATTGACAACACAAGGAAAACGAAAGGGTAAGCTTATAATATTTAATTCATACATCCAACATACACATTCAATATTTCAATGCATACGCACAACATACAATTTAACATAATTCATCATAGTAATTTATAAGTATAATAGACGACCGTCCGGACTGTATGAACCGTGTAGCTACAGGCGTCCTTGCACCCGAGTGATGTAGTAACTGGGATACACTCAACAGCTGCCACTCGAGGTTAGCTCTATCCAAAGTACCCCTAAGGAATAGAACCTCCTGCCATTCCCACACATGACTACCCCCTTCTACGTGAAGATGAGTATCATGGAATATCAGGATGGACCAAGCCAGCATTAGCTAACCACAGTTATACTTTACCAATTCAATATTCAACATATATGAGACGTTCCTCCCTGGAACGCTCGTCCAAAATCCAACATCATAGATTCAGTTCTCATAGTGTTCACACATTAATATATCATATTCCATCATCTTTTACATCTTTAGTTTCAGGAGTCAAAAATGACGAACGTTCAGTCCACTGAAGAGTTAGGACGAACGTCCAAATGAAGTTACTGGATATTCAGGAAGAATATATAACGAACGTAATTTCTGTTTGACCAATTAAATGAACTGACTCGACTTGAAGTGTACTGGTCCTTAGAAAATATTTGGGATAAAAACTTGTACCAGATTTAATGCACAATGGAGGGTCAAGAACACTTAGAATTTATCTTTGAAGAGATTTGCATAGGAAAAACCAATGCCAGGAATTTAACGAACGTAAATAAAATGAATAGTTAATACTTTACACGAACGCTATTTTATCAGTTATTTATCCAATCAGTACGAGCGCTTGATATGAGACCTAGCGCGACTCAGGACGGACGCTCGTTATAAGACCGAGCACTATTTAGGACGAACGCTTGGTAGAATACCGTGCGCCATTTAAACGAAAGTTCGGTATCAGACCGAACGTTACTAAGGACGAACGTTCGACATAAGGCCGAACGCTATTAAGAACGAACGTTCGACATAAGGTCGAACGTTCTCGTTTCAGCATTGTTTAATTTAAGGCGTACGACAACTCTATGTGGAGCCGAACGCTCAAACACAGTAACTCAAATGAAGACTCTCGTTCTCACACCGAATTCCTCCCAAATGAAAGAATTCAATTCTAAGTCTTTTCAGGGAAACCGAACAGTATAAGACCGTACGGTGACGAGCGTCTATTATCATAGGGAATTTATCAGATCCAGATTTTCAAATATCTTAACTTTAACATTTTTCACATGAATCAAACTCTGAAATTTCATATCCACATAATTTTCATACTTTATAACATTAATTCTCGTCATCAAATCCAACTATACACTACTCATTTATCCTTCATACGCATCAAAATCAGCATGCAGTACATACAATCAAAAGCAGATTCATACAGCGCAACAGGGTTCATTCATAACAGCTCAAACATCTTATTTTCATACATCCAGACCAGATCATACAACATGCAGTATAAATTAACATATAAGCTTCCCTTACCCGGATTGGCAACCAAACTTGTCCTAGATGTAAAAGTGGCTTCGTTCAACAAGCTTTTCTTATATTCTTGACTCTTCCAAAACAAAATCTAACCACGGAATACAGAACACTTAGAATACAAGCTTGCATGAAACTAAAAACCCTATTTTTCCAGAAACCTAAGGACGAACTACGGAAAGGGGACTCACCAGCTTAGATTCCAATTTTGTTCGGTCCAAAAGGAAGATCACAGCAGGACGAACACTCCTACGGTGCTGCAAACGTGATCGGAGAATAGATGTGAGTTTTACAGTAGAGAGAAGGTGACTGGTTTCAGAGAGAAGTTGGAGAAGATGAAGGGTTTGAGTTCAGAGAAAAGAGATGAGTGGTGCAGGTGAGAGAAAGAGTTTTCAAAAATCTGGTTTTGTAAATCTCACGCTCGTTTGAACGAACGTGTCCCAAGTTGACACCTGCACACCAAACTCTGATTTCAGAAACTTCTCCCACGACACGTGGCGTGCGTGCATGTGTGGCTTGGTGCGTTTTTAATGTTGCAGAGAATGATTGTGGCTTGGTTTCAGTGCAAAGCAGAGGGGTTTATTAGATTTGGAAGTGGGTTTTAATGGCTGAGAAGTGATGTGGCGCGCATTAATGGTGAGGTGTCAGAATTAATTTATACTAATTATTAAGGGTTTCACATTCTCCCTAACTACAAAAATTTTCGTCCTCGAAAATTTAGAACTTACCCGTGAATAAGTGTGGATACAAGTCCCTCATTGCACTCTCCACTTCCCACGTTGAATCTCCAGTCTTGGCATCCCACACCACCTTCACTAATCGAACGTCCTTTCTCTTGTGTAGCTTGGTGCGAACGCCTTCAATACGTACTGGTTGTAACTCCAGCGTTCGATTCGGTTGTAGTTGAATGTCTTCCAGTTCTAAGACATGAGAGGGATTAGCTATGTATTTTCTGAGTTGGGATACGTGGAAAACAGGATGAAGATTTGCTAGTTGAGGAGGCAACGCGAGTTCATAAGCTACTGGTCCAATCTTCTTCAAAATCTGGTACGACCCTATGAACTTGGGAGATAGCTTCTTTGGACGAACGACTCTGCCTACTCCAGTGATTGGATTCAGTCTCAAGAATACATGGTCTCCTGCAGCAAACTCCAAGGGTCTTCTCCTCCTATCCGCATATGATTTCTGTCTGCTCAGGGACGTCTTCAATCTCTCCTGGATCAACTTAACTTTGTCAGTCGTTTGCTGGATGAGCTCAGGTCCAGTTAGCACGTTCTCTCCTTCCTGGAACCAGCAAAGTGGCGTTCGACACTTCCTTCCATAGAGAGCTTCAAACGGCGCCATCCCAATGCTAGTTTGAAAGCTATTGTTGTAAGTACACTAGTAGAAAAATGACATTTTATAACAAACCTATTATAACGTATAAAAATTATCCATCGTAATAGGGAGATATTATAACGTAGTTTTCAAAATCAGTTATAATATGAGACGCGGTGGCAAACTTGTAAATAAGTTTAAGATATATTATAACGTAGTTTTGAAAATCAGTTATAATATAAAAAGCGGTGGCAAACTTGTAAATAAGTTGAAAACCTATTATTGATGTATTATAACGTATTTTTAGAAATCAGTTATAATATCTCGGTATCCCTCTTACTCTCGTTCCCCTCTTCACGTTCTCTCTCACTCTCATTCCTCTCTTCCTCTTCGTCTCATTGCTCTCTTCACGTTCTCACTCTCATTCCTCTCACGCAGTGGCTCTTCGTCTCATTCCTCTCTTCAGGTTCCCTCTCACTCTCATTCCTCTCACGCAGTGGCTCCGCTGCCTCTTTCCTCTCACGCTCCGCTGCCTCTTTCCTCTCACGCAGTGGCTCCGTTGCCTCTTCCTCGAAATCTCTGAAGTCTAACCAAGTAGGTTTTATGTTTTTCCATAATTTGTTATGTTTTTCTTCTATTAATTTCACTAATTTCTTAGATTGGTGGGGATTGTGTTTCGTTTGGTAGAGATCTTTTCATTCGCACCCTGTTCGCCATTGGTGTTGTTGTTCTCTCCTCTGATACAAAAGATTAAAACTTTGATCATGGGAAACAGCTGCAGAAAACCAGTGGCTCATGTGTCTTCCACAAGTTTCTTTGGTCAGTTTTAATTTGGTTGTTTTAATCGTGTGTGTGTGTGTGTTTGCCCTCATTTTTCTTTAGTGCAAAATATAAATAAGCCTTGATTTGTTTTTCTTCTGCTTTGATGCTTTGAATTTTGATATTTGTTTGTCATGGTGGATGGTTCCATTTTTGTGTCTTTGGTTTACACGGAGAGAAGAAGAAGAAGGCGATGGTTTCCAAAGGGTAAGAGTTAAAACAATAGTTCACAGGCTGTAACCTGGAAGATTACTGGACTAGCTATTTTTCTATGAACCTTCTTGTTCTGTTTTCTTGTTTTTTAGTGTTCTCAAGGCCTTGGTTTCGTAGAACTGGATGGATTTTTTTGTCTTTTTGTTAACTTAAATGTAAGCCTCCAGATTGTGTGGGTATTGGTATGAAAATGATGGAAATTGTGAGTTTCTTCGCTTTGATTCAGGTTCTAAATAATGTTGAATGATTTTCGCCTTTTATTTCTTCTTAGAAGAATCGAGACGATGTTGGCTACAATCAACTCCTCAAGGTACTGGATCCAATTTTTGTTTCATTTTTATTTTGTTTTGATGTTAATGTTCGTTTTAATTGCTTCCGAGGCTTTTTGTTTGTTTTGTTAATTGGTGCTGGATCACTGTTTTGGTATTGGTTGTGAGTTGTGACTGTGGTGTTGTTAATGGTGATGTGAATGGATTTCTTTGTTTGAGGTGGTTAGAAAGATTCATGTTAGGCATATGGACTAGTTTTATCTTGTCCGTACAGAGCTTAACACAATTGATTTCTTTGTTTGAGGTTTGGGATTTGCTATGATTACATTTAAATGAGATGAAGTTAATGAAAATGGACACAGGATATAAAACAATCGAGAGTTATGTGTAATTTGTGAAGCATCTACCATGTTCAAAGAGAAGTTTTATTATATTCTTTTTTGAAGTAATGAATGTTGGACTTTTAACGGAAAAGAGAAAAAGATGAAACTGGAAAAATAAAATGCACATGCTAAGATGAATGTGTGATGATACAAGAAATTATACGATACAACATAATTTGTATTCAATGAGATATTGATGTTGAGATGATGTTAACAAAGATTAGAAAATAAGTAAAAGTAGTTTAGATATATGCAAAGAAAGCTGCTAAAAGTATTTTTTGAGAAGAGTAGATTGTATGATTTTTATCCCTGTAAAAGTAAGTGGGATCATGAAAATATCAGAGGAAGCTGAAAAGAGAATAACTAGTTTTGGTCTCTAATTAAACATTATGATATCATAGAATTTGTGTAGTTAGTATAACTAATAAAAACTCTATGAAGGGAACTCAAAATTATTATCATGATATTTTTAACTGTTGCAACTTTTAAGGTATTACTGTTTTTTTTTTCTAAACGCGACTCAATTTGTGCCTTGTTCATTGAATCCATAATAATTATGTTGTTTATGGCCTTATTATTGCATTGACCTGTGACAAAGCTGTAACAGTAATATCTTAATTTAGAGAGCGTATATGTTTGAAGTATGTTTAACATTTCTGTGATTGAGAAGATAATGTATTTTTCCACATTTGTAGAGCATATAATGTATCTTAATCCATAGTGTATTTTTTTCCACATTTGAAGCTTTACTTCCAAGCAAAACTAATCCATAGGTGAAGAATATTTTCCATGTTATTACCATGTTTTAATTCCTTGAAAAGAAGGTAGGTAAATTCATTGAAGTTACAGTAGCCTCGTCTTTGGATGAAATATTTTGCATTTCTATAAATTTTAAAAATTTCATAATAGAATATGTTGTTTGGATATATAATTTTAAGAAAATAAATTTTAGAATTTTTGAGAATAATTTGATTACTTAAATTACAGCATTTCAGACATCGTTTAAAAGGTAAAAATTTGAAAATTAGCATACTTTCTTTTAAATTATAATGTATGTTCTGATGCAGGCCTTTTCCCTATTTGGTAGCTTAACTTTACGCATAATAGTACAATCTTCTGTACAGAAATAGAGAAGTTACTGTAGTGGCTGATTGTAACTTGCATTTCATTTACTCTCAGGACTCTCAAAGTCTCGAAGTAAGACAAAAGAGAACTCAAAATCTACTCGAAGTAACTTGCATTTCATTTATATTTCTGCAGAAGGTGTTCAACCTATTCCCTGGACTATCCGGATCAACATTGCAGTTGTTGTTGCAAGAGGATTAACATTTTTACATACCCTGGATAGAAATGTTATATATCGTGATTTAAAGGCCGCCAACATCCTACTGATTCGATATTTAACACTGAAAGTTTGGCTTGTGAATTTGTGAAGAAAACAACACCTGTTGTTTCTTTTATTTTAAGTGTTAAGTAGAAACTTGGCTACACTTAAATAGTGTATGTACATTAATGTAATATTTGGATTTAATATATAGTTTCATGTATAAATGATGTATTAAATATTAGACTATTTAATATTTGATATGAATTTTATTTTGTTAGTTTCAATAAATTTGTTTATTTAAAGCTATATTTATTATAAATGGATTGGATGAGATGATAATACAGGAATATTATTATAATTTCAATGGATGTCAAATTTAATAATCAATTTTTTTTTAAAAACATTTATTATAACGTACTAAGCAATGTATGATATGGTACGTTGATCACATATTATAACGTACAATAATATATACGTAATAGTATATAACATATTATAACGTACAAAATTTTCTACGTTATAATATCTTCCACCTATTATAACGGACAAATGAAGAATTTGTTATAATAAACTGCGCATATTATAACGTACTTCAGAAACTACGTTATAATATGTTGAACATATTATAACGTAAATTTTTGCTACGTTATAAAATGCGCAGACTTACTATATCGCCCAGAACTATATCCCCAGTAACTACGATATAAAATATCATTTTTGTACGTTATAAAAAGTCATTTTTCCACTAGTGGTAAATTCCACTAGCGGCAGTATTTCATCCCAGGCGCCCAAGTGATCTAGGACGCACGTCCTCAGTAAATCTTCCAGCGTCTGGATGGTACGTTCGGACTGACCGTCCGTTTGAGGATGATACGTTGAACTCATCTGCAGTTTGCTTCCCAACTCGCCTTATAACGATTGCCAAAACCGAGATGTGAATCTCGTGTCTCGGTCAGAAATTATGCTTGAAGGCACTCCATGAAGACGAACGATCTCCTTGATGTACAACTTAGCCAAATTTGTCATTGACATCTTCAAGTTAACGGCTAAGAAGTGGGCGCTCTTAGTTAATCTGTCCACGATCACCCAGATTGAATCATGATTCCTGACCGTGCGTGGTAGATGAGTCACAAAGTCCATGGAGATGCTGTCCCACTTCCATTCAGGAATCTCCAATTGTTGAAGTAAGCCGCCTGGTCGTTGGTGTTCATCCTTTGCACGTTGACAGGTCAAGCAAGATGCCACAAACCGAGCGACATCATTCTTCATTCCAGGCCACCAGAACGAGCGTCTAAGATCTTGGTACATCTTAGTCATACCGGGGTGTATGCTAAGACGACTGTGATGTGCTTCCTCCAGTATGATCCGCTTCAGCTCGCCATCATTGGGAACGCACGTCCTACCCATGTAACGCAGTAGGCCGTCCGTTCCTGTATTGAAATGTTTGGCCTGATCCGAACCGAGCGCGCTTAAAATCTTCACCAACTCTTCATCCTCTCGTTGCTTCATTCTAATCCGATCAAAGATGTTGCTAGATATTCTAAGGTTACAACACTTAATGCTGTTCGGTTCCAACTCAAATTGTAACCTTAGGTCTCGGAAACTCTCCACTAAATGCAGTTCCTTCACCATCATCAACGAGACATGCACTGTCTTCCTGCTTAGGGCGTCCGCCACTACATTGGCCTTTCCAGGGTGATAAAGCAACTCGAATTCATAGTCTTTCAAGAATTCTAACCAACGTCTTTGCCTCATATTCAGCTCCTTCTGATCAAACAAATACTTGAGGCTCTTGTGATCACTGAAGACTTGGAATGTAGATTCGTACAAGTAGTGCCTCCAAATCTTCAGTGCAAAAACGACCGCTGCCAATTCCAGGTCGTGCGTGGGATAGTTGCGTTCATGAATCTTTAATTGACGAGACGCGTACGCTACCGCTCGTCTCTCTTGCATAAGCACACAGCCCAACCCTTGATGAGACGCGTCACAGTAAACTTCAAAGGGTTTGGACGTGTCTGGAATTATCAAAACTGGAGCGCTCGTCAGTTTTACCTTCAGCTCCTGGAAACGCTCCTCACACAGATCAGTCCAAGCGAAGGGCTGATCCTTTCTAGTCAATTGTGTAAGCGGAGCCACTATCTTGGCGAACCCCTCTATGAAGCGTCTGTAGTAGCCCGCAAGTCGCACAAAGCTACGAACCTCAGGGACCGTACGCGGACTCTTCCAATCCAACACCGCTCGCACTTTAGCTGGATCTACTGAGATGCCTCCAGCCGACACCACATGTCCCAAAAACTGCACCTCCTTCATCCAGAATTCACACTTGGACAGCTTTGCATACAACTCTTTTTCTCTCAACACACTCAGCACTGCCCTCAAGTGTTCTTCATGTTCGTCATTGGTCTTGGAGTAGATGAGAATATCATCTATAAAGACGACCACAAACTTGTCCAAATAAGGTCTGAATATCCGGTTCATGTAATCCATGAAAATGGCTGGAGCGTTCGTCACTCCAAATGGCATCACCACGTATTCATAATGCCCATAACGTGATCTGAACGCTGTCTTCTGGATGTCGTCCTCCTTAACCCTTATTTGGTGATATCCCGAACGTAAATCAATCTTAGAAAATACCGTTGCTCCATGCAATTGATCCAACAAGTCATCTATCCTTGGCAACGGGTATTTGTTCTTGATAGTCAGCTTGTTCAATTGCCTGTAATCTATGCACAACCGAGAGCTGTCATCCTTCTTCTTCACTAATAGTACAGGCGCTCCCCATGGTGACACGCTCGGTCTAATAAACTGCTTGTCCATGAGTTCTTCAATCTGCTTCTTGAGTTCAACCAACTCTGCAGGTGCCATACGGTATGGTTGAACAGATATAGGGGCTGCCGTTGTCACCAAATCAATGGTGAATTCAACTTCCCGAGCAGGAGGCAACCCTGGTATTTCCTCTGGAAAAACGTCCAGAAACTCCTCCACAACGGACGTTCGCTCTTTACTGTCAATAACGGACGTTCGTTTCTGCCTCAAATCTCCAAGCTCTTGGTCTTCATGCGTCATGATGATGAAACAGCTGGCGCCTTCCATAATATCTTCTGTAAGTTGGCTGAGCGTTATTGATAGCACTACTTCTTCTTCATCCGGAAAAATCAATTCCTTCCTTTCGCAATCTATAAGGATGCGATTGGTAGCCAACCAATTCATCCCTAAAATCACCTCCAAACCTTGAAGAGGTAAGCAGATGAGATTCACTTTAAATTTACGCCCCTCCACTTCTATAGAACATTTGACACACATAGTGGACGTCCGGACCTCTCCAGCCGCTGGTGTTGACACCACCAGATCAAATGGCATCTCACTCACTTCTAATCCCAGTTTGCGAACGCACGCCTTCGAGATGAAGGAATGTGTTGCTCCCGAATCAAACAGCACGCAACAAGATCTACCATATACTAAACATGTACTGATGATGAGTGTACCTGAACTAGCTGCCTCTGCACCAGTAATAGCATACACGCGTCCAGATGCTTGGGCTCGTCCTCCTCTAGGCTGATTCCTGCCAGCATTTGGTGGCCTCATCACTGCCCGTCCACCCATGTTACACTCATTTTCCAAGTGTCCGTTTCGCCCACAACGATTACAGTGCTTCACTCCCACCAGTTGAGGACAGGACGAACGGTAGTGTGGTCCTCCACACTGGAAACACGTAACATTCCCATACTGTCCAGCTCGTCCAGCAGGAACTAAAGCTTGAGAACTGCTCGTGTTAGATGGCTGATTTGAACGAGCGTACGGGGCTCTTCTTGGAGTAACATTGCCCCTGGAAACTATAGGTCCTCTACTCACTTGCTGTTGCTTCTTGTGCCTTTCCGCTTCTGCCATGTTCTTCTCTAAAACCTTGGCCCTTTCAACCATGGCAGGAAACGTCCTGATACATAAGCTGGAGATTAGTACCTTCAAGTCACTCCGCAGTCCGTTTTCAAACTTACGGCACTGCCATTCTTCATTTGTGGCCATCGTGTTGAAACGAACCAAGTGTTTAAACTTGTTCGTGTACTCAGAAACGGTCATTCCTCCTTGCACCAGCTGTAGGAATTCTACCTCTTTTGCAAAGCGTACGCTGTCTGGAAAATACTCCTCATAAAATTTGCTCCTAAACACCTCCCAAGTGACCGGTTGGTGAGCGTCCGTCAATATCGCCTTCATGCTCGCCCACCAGTGGCTCGCTTCTCCCGTTAACAGATATTCCGTGTAAGCCAAACGGTTCTCATCCGGACACCTCTTGGCGTTATAAATTCTCTCCATGTCTTGTAGCCAATGATCGGCCTCATCCGGAATACACTTTCCACTGAACTTGGCAGGGTGATGCTGAAGGAAACTCTCCAAACTCCATTCAGCATTCGGTTGGGCAATGTTTGAAGAGGATGCTCCAGGCGCACCTCTGGTGGCAGCAAGAATCTCCATCAATTGTCTTTGCGTGTTTTCAGAATTGACACGTGAAGCCTCCAAACCTTGCATAGCAGCCTGGTTTTGCTGCATCAACGTGGCGTTCTGCTCCAGTAACGTTGTGTTCTGTTGATGCAGCCTTTCAACCACGGTTTCCAACAACCTAGTGTTGCTGGACGTATCAGACTCGTTCGGTTGAGGAGGAGGAGGTAGCCTAGGCGCCATTTGTTCTCTGGATGCAGAGAAAAACAAACGAGCGTTAGTTATGTCCAAGAGTTAAAACAATAATAACTCATTTATCATTCAATAAGCACACAGCAAAATCACAGTGCACTCATAACCCTACAGTGTCCTTAAATAGAACAAAACTGCTCTGATACCACTAATGTAACATCCCAAAATACAGTAATTACCATAAATTAGAATTAATTACGATTAACAGTAAACCGTGCAGTCTTTAAAATTAACAGAGTACAAAAGCCGAACGGCTTAAGCTGCAGCGTTTCAATATACAGCTCGAATAACGAACGCTAAAATAACGAACGATTTTACAAAGCATTTAACCGAACGTCCAAAAATAAACTAAACCTAATATAACGAGCACTCTAAGGCTCGGCCTTTACTTCTACTTCAACCAGATTTGCATCTTCCAAAATTTCTTCTTCCAGTATTTCTTCAAGAGATGCACCACCATCTGCTCACATCCACAACGGATGATCATTGCAAGACAGGACGAACGTACATGGACAATTGACAACACAAGGAAAACGAAAGGGTAAGCTTATAATATTTAATTCATACATCCAACATACACATTCAATATTTCAATGCATACGCACAACATACAATTTAACATAATTCATCATAGTAATTTATAAGTATAATAGACGACCGTCCGGACTGTATGAACCGTGTAGCTACAGGCGTCCTTGCACCCGAGTGATGTAGTAACTGGGATACACTCAACAGCTGCCACTCGAGGTTAGCTCTATCCAAAGTACCCCTAAGGAATAGAACCTCCTGCCATTCCCACACATGACTACCCCCTTCTACGTGAAGATGAGTATCATGGAATATCAGGATGGACCAAGCCAGCATTAGCTAACCACAGTTATACTTTACCAATTCAATATTCAACATATATGAGACGTTCCTCCCTGGAACGCTCGTCCAAAATCCAACATCATAGATTCAGTTCTCATAGTGTTCACACATTAATATATCATATTCCATCATCTTTTACATCTTTAGTTTCAGGAGTCAAAAATGACGAACGTTCAGTCCACTGAAGAGTTAGGACGAACGTCCAAATGAAGTTACTGGATATTCAGGAAGAATATATAACGAACGTAATTTCTGTTTGACCAATTAAATGAACTGACTCGACTTGAAGTGTACTGGTCCTTAGAAAATATTTGGGATAAAAACTTGTACCAGATTTAATGCACAATGGAGGGTCAAGAACACTTAGAATTTATCTTTGAAGAAATTTGCATAGGAAAAACCAATGCCAGGAATTTAACGAACGTAAATAAAATGAATAGTTAATACTTTACACGAACGCTATTTTATCAGTTATTTATCCAATCAGTACGAGCGCTTGATATGAGACCTAGCGCGACTCAGGACGGACGCTCGTTATAAGACCGAGCACTATTTAGGACGAACGCTTGGTAGAATACCGTGCGCCATTTAAACGAAAGTTCGGTATCAGACCGAACGTTACTAAGGACGAACGTTCGACATAAGGCCGAACGCTATTAAGAACGAACGTTCGACATAAGGCCGAACGTTCTCGTTTCAGCATTGTTTAATTTAAGGCGTACGACAACTCTATGTGGAGCCGAACGCTCAAACACAGTAACTCAAATGAAGAATCTCGTTCTCACACCGAATTCCTCCCAAATGAAAGAATTCAATTCTAAGTCTTTTCAGGGAAACCGAACGGTATAAGACCGTACGGTGACGAGCGTCTATTATCATAGGGAATTTATCAGATCCAGATTTTCAAATATCTTAACTTTAACATTTTTCACATGAATCAAACTCTGAAATTTCATATCCACATAATTTTCATACTTTATAACATTAATTCTCGTCATCAAATCCAACTATACACTACTCATTTATCCTTCATACGCATCAAAATCAGCATGCAGTACATACAATCAAAAGCAGATTCATACAGCGCAACAGGGTTCATTCATAACAGCTCAAACATCTTATTTTCATACATCCAGACCAGATCATACAACATGCAGTATAAATTAACATATAAGCTTCCCTTACCCGGATTGGCAACCAAACTTGTCCTAGATGTAAAAGTGGCTTCGTTCAACAAGCTTTTCTTATATTCTTGACTCTTCCAAAACAAAATCTAACCACGGAATACAGAACACTTAGAATACAAGCTTGCATGAAACTAAAAACCCTATTTTTCCAGAAACCTAAGGACGAACTACGGAAAGGGGACTCACCAGCTTAGATTCCAATTTTGTTCGGTCCAAAAGGAAGATCACAGCAGGACGAACACTCCTACGGTGCTGCAAACGTGATCGGAGAATAGATGTGAGTTTTACAGTAGAGAGAAGGTGACTGGTTTCAGAGAGAAGTTGGAGAAGATGAAGGGTTTGAGTTCAGAGAAAAGAGATGAGTGGTGCAGGTGAGAGAAAGAGTTTTCAAAAATCTGGTTTTGTAAATCTCACGCTCGTTTGAACGAACGTGTCCCAAGTTGACACCTGCACACCAAACTCTGATTTCTGAAACTTCTCCCGCGACACGTGGCGTGCGTGCATGTGTGGCTTGGTGCGTTTTTAATGTTGCAGAGAATGATTGTGGCTTGGTTTCAGTGCAAAGCAGAGGGGTTTATTAGATTTGGAAGTGGGTTTTAATGGCTGAGAAGTGATGCGGCGCGCATTAATGGTGAGGTGTCAGAATTAATTTATACTAATTATTAAGGGTTTCACAATGTCATATCCCTAATAATTCTATAATAAAAAATAATTTAAACTAAAAGCATATAAAACATATATTTCATTATTATAATCTCTATTATAATAACGAATCTTTAATTTTAATTAAGAACCTTATCATGAATTCAATAAATATGATCGATAGTAAAATAAATAATAATAAACACAATATACTAACATGAAATATTAGGACATACTTCAAATCCAATAGTTGCGTAAACGGAAATAATGGACGATCAAACAAAATGATGTGGAATATGTAAGAAGAACAATGAAGAAAAAGTTTTTGAAATAAAGGTAAGCCACAATGTTATAACCGTGAAAGGATAACATGTTGGTAAAAAAAGTGAATAAAAAAGCTAAGTGACAACCGTTTTCCTAGAAAACTATTGTTGAAAATTTTAAAAATAACGACGATTTGATTTTGAACCGTCGTTGAACATTTTGGAACAGAAAATTAATGACATTAGCTGAAGTAATCATCCTTAAATAGTTAAAGAGGTTTCACCTTTTCACATACGGATGCAAAATATTTCTCTCATCTTTTTGTCGTCGAAGCACACTGCAGCACTAGCCTTTCTTCACTATTTTGGAGCACATTGCATCATCTAAATAGCACATTATGGTTCGTTGCTCCATTCGTTGTCGACCTTGGTTGCACCACGAAATGATTGTTGTTCCTCTACACATTACAAAATGTCAAAATGTCACTGATTCTTTCCATACCGCAAAATGTCGCCGACCTCTTCCCACCACCACAGCATCCCCTTATCTCAATCTCCAATTCCAAAATTTTTAAATGAGATGGACCTATAAAGACAATTAGATAGATAGTTGCTCAGGTCTTATGCTCTCTTTGATTTATTTTTTATTTAATTTATTTATTTAGCGACGGTGTTGAGAAACCATTGTGGTTTGAAACTTTAACGACAAGTTATCATTACAAGAAATTGGCGGATTACCGAAGGGTATTTACAGACGGCCTCACGGCCTTCGGTAAAAGTGCTTTACCGACGGTCAGTTAGACTATTACTGAAGGTCTTTGAGCCCTCAGTATTGAATACAAAAATAGAGCAAAATACCGGCGGCCTTTTACCGAAGGTCCTTAGGCCCTCGGTAATGAAGTGGTGATTTTAAAAACCGAGGGTCCTAGGCCGTCGGTATGTTTGAGGGTGAATTAAAACCAAAACTTCTGATTTCCCTCTCCCATTTCGAGCTCGTCGACGAAACCCTATTTCCCTCTCCCTGCGAATCATCTCCTCAGGCGCATTGTCTCTGTCGTCACGGTTGTTCTGAGGGCATAACTGCGTCATCCTTCACTCGGTCGTGTTAGTAAGGCGGGACAGCGGTTGTCGTTGACGGTGTGAGGACGGTTGGTGACTGAGGCGACTGCCGTGGAGTAGGGATGGATGAAAGTGACTGAGGCGTAATCCTTCATTCGGTAGGCTTGGAGCTGTTGTTGAGGGATTCTCCGGGAAGGGTGTTGGTGGACGGTGATTGGGGCATTTATTGCGGCTGCCGTGGAGTAGGGAGGGTGTTGCCGCTAGGATTGTAGTAAGGTTAGTGTTCTGTTCATGTGAATTTTAGGTTTGGGGCTTGCTCCTTAATTGATTGCTATTTGTTTTCATGCTTCCAATTTCTTGCAATTCCTTGCAAGTCATTCTATATTGGATTGTGGTTGTGTCAACAGGGGTCGTGCTTCGTGGATAGCGTGACGAGGGCATTCCAGTGGTGATGTGTTGTGGATGCTGCTTTAAGTGGTGGTCTACTTGGGCTGGGGCTGCCATTGCAGAGGGTGCTGTGGAGCTTTTTATCAGGTTTGCTAACTTCCACCGCTGTAGTTAACTGCATTTAGAAGTTCCTCTTTTAGTGCTGGATAATAGCATGATTTTTCCTTATTTATGTTCTGGAAGAATTTAAACACTATATCAAAATGTAACAGAAGATTTATGCACAAAGTTGTTTGTTTGTTTTTGTCGAACACCATCAAATATAGTTAGCTTCTACTTCTTGATTTGATATGAAACTGTACATCAGTATGTCAAAACTATGTATTGGATTTTCTGGTTGTTTTATCTGAATCTATACATTACAGCCAAGTAATAACCAATACTTATCATTGAATCGCTTGTTTGTTGCACAGTTTCTTTTGTTGTTTTTAAATAAATTCGTTATAAAACATCTTTTATACATGAGTAAGATACAGTCTAATTTAGAATTCCTTATTCAGAACTAAACTAGTACTACGTGAACCAGCCCAACCAAGTTTCCAGACTTCATAACCAAATCAACATCAGCCTAGAGGTTTAATTCTCTTTAGGTTGAGTCCTCTTCTTCAATATAATATTATATTCAATGCACATTACCCTTCTTTTTCATACCTTTAAACCAGTTAAGTGTGCCCTTCACCATGACCATAAATAACTTTACAGTTACCTTTTATTTTCCCTCTCTCATTTACCATTTACACAATTTCATACTGGGCCACTTGGCCTCCACTTTCTCAGTTTCCCAAACATGGATGTTGACTCAAACACCATCATCGTGTTATGAGTGCAAAGAAAGAGTATAAAAATCAGCCTAAAATGTGACAGAAGTAGGAAAATTATAAACGTTTTGATTTGATATATGTCTGATTCTAATAATTGATGCCTTGTCTGGCACCTTAGAATTTAGAAGGATACTAGTGCTCTTCTTAGTTTGTCCTTGGCCCATATTTATCTGTGACCTATATAAAATTTTATCAACATTTATCATTCTGTGGTTCTGAATTTATGTATGTTTTAGTTATAAGGATTTAACTTTATCTTCTGTTAATGGACCTAGAACATGATTCTGAAATAGAGCAATTGAACAGTGAGGCATAATTAAAGATCCTGCCAAATGGGATATTTCTTCAACTTAAAACCCAACCCATTTGCTACTCCTGGAATGTTGTTTTCCCCTATGCAAAATTTCCCATCTTCATATCTCATTATTAAATCCAAAAGAGAATAATACAGTCCACAACATTTGCCTTTTGTCACTCCTTTAAACTCATGACCAATTTATTATCACACTGCCACTGACCTTACTTGTACTTGTATTTCACTTAATTTATTCTTTCTCTTTTCTATTTCTCCCTTCTATATCTTATGGTTATCCTTTCTTCATCTCTTATTTTCACACACTCTCTGTCCCGTGGAACTTCCCTCTATTAACAATAAGACTTCCGCTTCATCATTCACCTTTCACACCACAATACAAAACCCACTCCTACTTTTCTTCAACACCAAACTTAACTACATTTTCCTTTGGTATCTCAAGTGTGCTCAAAACAATTGGCATTAACAAAAATGTCCACAAGTTGTACAATGTAGCTTACACAAGTGGATCACACTAGAATCAAACAATTAGGGTCAAATATCTCTAACTATAGAATGTGCCATAATAGGTGCACATTGTTTGAACATATAAGATACCTATCCAACAATGAAAAGAGTGTAAAAGCTAGTTGGAAAGTTGTGTACTCAGTTCAGAAACTTCTACATATATACACATCATGAAATTGACAATAATGCAATAGTAGAGGTGGAAAATGTACAACAGACACCTGAAATAGTGACTAAACTATGTACACAAGTTCTATTTAGCTCAAAATAACCAAAAACTTCCTCAAAAATTAATTCGTAATAGAACTTTAAACATCAAAATGTCAATTTAAAACTTGAAACATGAGTCAGCATTAAGTATATTTTTATACCAGTAAATTATAGATATAGTTAGCAATATATTTTTAATGTAATGTATATAAAGAAATACTAAAAACAGTGGGATCTGAAGTAAGTATACATAAAAGGAACTTAATTTGGACAGTTTAGTCAAAGGAAATTGATCTTCATCACTGGAATAATAGGAAATGATATTTTTTAAGTTGTCTTTTGTTTGTAACTTTTTAAGAGCAATATTATGATAAAATTTTGATCTAACATGAGACAAATTTGGGTAAGTAGTTGTACCTATCTTTGACACTTGTGATGTGAACATCAGAGTTATGTGAAGTAGTGAGGAAAACTAGTCATTGGAAACTAAATTTTATATATGCAGTTAGTGATCATGGTGAAAACTTCATCCTAAGAAATATTAAAACCTGTACTTGTGTGAGGTATCTTAAACAGTCCACACAGTATAATTGTTGATTGTCTCAATCATTACTTAACCTTCATTTTCTGTATGTGGGTCAGCCCTATATTGATGTTGGTTTTGGTTCTCTTCAAGTTGCAGTAGTAAAATACATAATCCAGACTGAGGTTTATATCATTTAGAATATATGTACCAGTCTTCTTATTAAAAAAATTTATTCCTTCATTGTTAGAAAATAAATAATGTTATAGATTGATGATCCTACAATGCAAATGTGGTTCATGAGTTTATTTAGGAAATTAATTTAAATGTGAGTGGAAACTTGTATGGTTGAGTTGATGATACCATCAGTAGGTTCCTCGGTGGGTAAAGCCAAAGCTCTCCTTTTCCACTTCAGTGCCTTATATTCCCTTGGAAAGTCCAATATCTACTTCTTTTAGAGCAGGTGCGTCATTTGTGGCATCACCTGTGATTGGCACCACATTACCCTTCTGCTTTAAACATTGAACCATTAGAAGCTTGTGAAATGGAGATGATTTGGCCATGTCCCTGATTCTGTCAATCTTATCCATTCTTTCCTCATGTACTGAGATTGTAAAGTATTTCAGAATCAAGAGTGTTATAAAATCAATAAAATGCTTTCCTTTTAAAAGAATTTAAAAAACCAAAGTGGTTACTAACTAAGATAATTGATTCTGTTCTTTTTATTTGTCATTAATTATTTGAATTGTATGGCTGCAAAGCTTATGTTATTTTTAATTATTTAAAAGTGTTTATTACAAATGAAGTTTGATATTGATTGAATGGTTTAAAAGTGTTGTTGAAGGAGGGTGGTTTGGGTGGTGGAGGAAGCAGAGTCTGGATTGTGGAAGGAGTAGCAGTGTGAAAAGGGTGAGTTTAGTGATGAGGAAGTGAGGGACAAAGGGAACAAAGGGTGTTAATTTATAGAGGAAAAAACACAGAAGAGAGAGGAAGAGCAGAGAGTCACACAGACACACAAAGGATGAAAATAAAAACATAAATAAATAAAAAACAGAGAGAGAGTGGGGGGGGGGGGGGGACATGCCCCTCTACCTTTCATTTTGCTTTTATATTTTTTTAAGGTACGTTCTTTGTTCTTTCAACACTAAAATGTTGGTCAGGATTCACATTTGCCACCAACTATACTTTGACATGATTGGTACATATATATTTATTGTAGATTTGTTAGAAGGTGCGGTTTAGATATCACTCTTGAACTTTATGTCCAATTGAACAGAAACAAAACAAAGCAATTTGGTAAGAAACTAATCTGGTTTAAGACAGAAGAAAACAAGGAAAAATGTGTATGGGGAGGATAGAGTGGGGATACAAGTGGTTATAATGGGAGAGAAGAGGAGAGGAACAATATTGGGGGCTTTCAGTTTAGGGTCTGGAAAATGATTATGGGGTAGGCCGTCCCAAGATAATTAATGATGGTTTGGATTGGGTCCAAAACCACCATCAGCACCCTTCCTTACCCCCTCACCCTCATCATGAATTACTCTTGTTTTATTTATACTTTGGTTGTTCTATTTTGAGGTGTCCATAATTTAGAGTTTCGTTTGTGTAATTTTCATGTGTTGGGAAGTGTTGGCAGTAATCATTATTCTTACCGTATTGATGAGAAATGATATGAGTGAGATGTCCAAAACCAAATCCAGCTGCCTTAGCTCATGTCTTAATTTGCATGCTTTGTTTTTATATGGTTTAGAGAGTGCTTTAACTTTTCAACAAAGTAAATGTGAAATGATTAAAAAGGTTCCATAAAAGGATGGATGGGTGTTATGCATTGTCATTATACTAAAGCAGGGTTGATTTAGTGGCACAGGCTCTGTTTGAGAATTAAGTGTTAGCTAATTAGTGGCACAGCTCCATCTTTCTCAAATTACTCTTTCTCAAATTAGCTCTGTTTGTTATTACTTGTTATAGCAAATTTTGGATATTAGTTTAGATCATTTCTGTGTTAGATCAACTGGATGACTTTGGATGTTAGAACATCATTATGTTACATTGTTATATGTTTTAACTATATAAATACATGTTCTATGGATTAATAATGGATGTTCTATGGATATTATGTTCTATGGATATTGATCAATGATTGCATCTTTGAGATGCACATTATGCAGGTCTGTATGTGCTTGAAAATTGTTATGCAGGTCTGTTTGTGCTTGAAAACTGTTATGCAGGTCTGTTTGTGTTGTTAGTTTCATCAGAAATACATTTGTCTTTTAAATTTCCCTCCAACTTACCGAAGGCTTTTGCCCTTCGGTAAATACACATGTTAGGTACTTACCGAGGGCTTTTGCCCTTCGGTACTTACCGAAGGCTTTTGCCCTTCGGTAATTACCGAAGGGCGGAAGCCCCCGGTAAATGTTAGCGACAAGGGATTTACCGAGGGCTCTTTGACCGTCGATAAGCCGTCTGTAATTACCTTTTACCGACGGTTTTGGGCTGTTTTCGAGGGCTTCTGGCCTTCGGTAATGCCCCTCTTTTTTGTAGTGTATTAACCGTAGTTGTTTTGATCAAAATTTTAATGATGACCTAATCATTGACGATTTGAAAGTCATAGTAGAAAAACTCATTTAATCGTCATCAAAAGTCTTTTCTACAGTAGTGGTGTGTGTGAATGTGTGTGTATGTTTTTGTATTTGTGTTTATGTATTTGTGTTTATGATTGTGTGTCCGTGTTTAAGTATTTGTGTCTATGTGTCTGTATGTGTGTCTGTTTGTCTATTTCTGTGTGTGTGTGTGTGTTTCTATGTATGTGTGTGTCTCTGTGTATGTGCATGCTTGTGTATGTGTTACTATGAGTCGGTGACATTGTGTGTGTGCCTTTGTGCATGTCATTGTGTGTGTGTCTTTGTGCATGTCATTGTGTGTATGTGTATTTGTAGGTTTGTGTGTGTGTATTTGTATGTTTGTGTGCACGTCTATTTGTTTGTGACTTTGTCTTTTTATTATGTGTGTGTTTATGTGTATGTGTGTTTGTCTCATTGTGTGTGTGTCATTATGTTTGTGTGTGTGCTACATTTTTACAAAGATGTTATTTGTTTATAATCATTCTGAGTTTTCTTATTGTGATATATAAAAAATATGATTGTATTTCGAATTTGAAAGACTCGGATAGATTTTGAAGATGTTAAGAATCACTATAGGAAATTCATTGATTACCAGCGGGCTATTAGCGACGGCCCTTAGGCCTTCGGTAAACTTTGTTTGCCGAAGGATTTTCCGACGATCTGTGAAGTAGTACATAATTGGAGGATTTTGGCCTTCGGTAATCGACATGGGACATTACCGAAGGAACTTGACCTTCGGTAAGTGGTTGGTGTATAAGAAAATTTTTCCCTCCCCCTCATTTCGCGAAAGCTCTTCTTCCCCCAATATTCAGAATCTCCCAACTCTTTCTTCCCCTAAGTCCTTCTCCCAACTCCCTCTACTACTTGTGCACACTGTTCCCTCCACCATCATTGCGCTCCAGCCTCGCCGTTCAATCAAGGAATCCATCTTCATCATTCGGCCGACCATTCCAAGAACGTCCTTAGAGTCATCTTCTCGAAGGGGCTTGGTCGTTGGCTACCGGTGTTCGCCTGCGTTAGGTGCCGGAGTTCGCCGCTCACATTATCATTAGGGCGAAAAGCAGGTATTCCATCTCACATTTTCATTTCGCATTCAAACACATTTGCCCTCCCTTCTCTGATTTCCCCAATCTAAGAACCGTCACAATTATTTGGTCCGAGGGCCTAGGCATGGGGTGCTGGAGTTCGCCTCCCTCCATTGTGCTTCAACCGCAACGTGAGCTCATGAACCGCCATTGCAGTTCAATCGTGCCTCTGCAAACCTGTATTGGCCTGAGCTTCACTTCCGGTTTGAGGACTCCTGTTCAGGACACTTCACTCGCGAGGTAATATTCCTTTGTTACCCACCTGAAACCCTACAGATATGATATACATGTGTTGGAAATGTGGTGTGGTGTGTGATTCTGTATTGTTGTGATTATTGAATTGATGAATTTGTAATTGTATAATGAGAAACATGAGATTCTGTTCCATTTTTCTTCTTTCATTTGATTTGCCTGATCTTGGTTCTGGTTTCTAGTTATAAATAGGAATGTAGGTTAGTTATTGTGTTCTCATTCAAACAATCAAACATGAGACCACCATAAGCATAAAGAGTTTATTTATGAATGTACATATACCTTGAGGTGCTGCTGAACTCATAGAGCTTGCCAAGGTGGGAAAAAATGATGAGGGAAACCTCAACATCATAAAGGACTGAGAGATCATAAAGGCCTTGTTGAGCAAGCCATTTCTTCTCTTGGCAAATGTGACTTGCCTGTTAATTTGGTTCTTTATCCTCTTCAGTTAAACCCTCCCTCTTCCCATCTCAATTTTCTCTGTCTACATCTCTTAAAAACACACACTCTTTCTTGCTCTGGAAACTCTTTCCTGTATTGGTTAATAGAAGATTGTGCTTTCTTGAATTGACTCTTTGGTTAGGGTACCAAAAGGGATAAAACAGTAGTGTAATAGTGGAAATAAAAGAGGAAACCTGAAAAAGGTTCCCTTATGTTTTTCTTTCATCTCCCTGCCGTATACCTTCCATAATATGTTTAATCAGCTTACTAACTTACCACAATTCGACACCTCAACTTTTTGTGTAAATGCTACACACATTTACTACTTCATTAAACAAAATAACCCCATAACCTCCCTGATACCTTCCAGTTGATTGGCTGCTCCAGCTGGCTGCCCCCTATTGATGCCAGAAGATTTGGTGACCTCCTTAACATCCCTGGCAATGTCCATTTCAACAAATGTCTGGGGTTGTGGGCCTAATCTGGCTCTTTATATCTCCCTACAGTATAACAAAGAAATAGCCCAATAGGTGTTCCTCTATCAACTCAGTAATGTGTTTATTAATCTTTTAAAATCCTAGGAACCACTCAGATTGTTGTAGGAGAGGTCCCTATACATATTAAAGTCATAAGAGTTAACATAACAGTCTTTTACATAAAAATCAAAGGTTAGAATGTGCCCCTGGTTCTGTAAGCTAAAACTGAAATATGATTAGGCAAAAAGGCTTGCAATCAAAGTCTTTAACCATAAACAATTAGGCTCAAAGTTTTGTCTGGTCCATTTTTGACACAAAAATGACTCACAATTTGGTGGTTTAAGACACAAAATCAATAGTGATCGGATGATAACATTTTCGGATTTATTTTCGGATGTCAAAATCCGACGAATATTTAATATGTTATATAAAGATTTAATTATTTAAATTAGACTCAACATTCCTTAAATTTCAGAAAAAAGCTAACTTCCTCCTCTACCTTTGATTTCCACTCTAAAATTCCTTCATACATCACACATAGACTCAACATCCCCTTACTACTTCCAGCCACACTCTTTTCTTCTTCTCCTACTAATAAACCTATCATTCTCAAAACTATTCAGACATGCACTGGTTCATTTAAATCATGCATTCTAGTTTAAGAAACCCATCTCCATCTCTTTCCTCATCTACACACTCCCTGATACTTAAAAATATAAAGCATTGAATTCGAGGTCAGGCTGCCTCCTCAGAAAAGGCAAGGTAAGAAATGAAATACTTTTTCGTTCCCTCTTCTCCAATGCACAGTACAAACATATAAGCTGATGACTCAAAATATTCTCTCGGACAGGTGGCACGCAAGCCAAATAACATAATAACAAATCCTAACCAACTCTTTCTAGAACTATGGAAAACCAACAGCATTGGACAAAAAGGTCAAACAGACGTAATCCACTAATGATGAATGAAATCATCCCAACCCAACGGTTTCTTAGACACCCTCTTGGGCCTAGAATCAGCTCCCTTACCAACTTGTGTATCAATACCTTCCCCTTCGACAAGGACCTTGTCCTCAAGGTCATAAATAAGCTTGAGTTCGTCCCACTTCTCCCAAGAAGTATCATCCGGAGACAGCCCGTGCCATTGAACCAAGGCCATACGCGTAGGGGTGCCATCTATGGGCACTGTTTTCAAATCCAGAACTACTAGAGGGGTGATCAAGGGACTGCTATGCACTGAGTCAGGCGGAAGGAGGTCAAACTGAGTAGGAATTGGCCCTTCATGACGTTTTAGCATTGAACAGTGAAAAACGTTGTGTATTTTGGATGATGAAGGGAGCTCTAGTCTGTAAGCCACAGGTCCAATGCGTTCAATAACTTTATAAGGACCATAAAAGCGCTTGGCTAGCTTATGATACTTGTGACCAGAAATGGAAACCTGCTTATATGGCTGAAGTTTCAAATAAACCCATGTCTTTTCTTCAAAAACCACTTCCCTACGTTTCGAATATGCTTGTTTCTTCATGCGACTTTGTGCCTTAAGCAAATTGCGATGTAAAAGGGACAAAATCTCTTCCCAAGAAGAAAGGACATCATCACAACCTGCATTTGATGAAGTACCTTCTATGTATGATGGCAAGGATGGGGGTGGCTTTCCATAGACCACTTCAAACGGAGTCACTCCTGACCCAAAATGCCAAGAAGTGTTGTAATGGTACTCTGCCCATGGAAGATACTTGAACCAAAGACTTGGCTTTTGATGAACAAAGGCACGCAGATATTGCTCAATAGTACGATTCATAACCTCAGTTTGCCCATCCGTTTGAGGATGATATGAGGAACTCATCCGAAGGAGCGTTCCACTGAACTTGAATAAATCAGACCAAAACCGGCTAATGAAAACCGGGTCTCTATCAGAAACGATGCTCTTTGGCAACCCATGATGTTTACACACCATAGAGACAAACAACTCTGCCACCTTGTAAGCTGTAAAGCCCGAATTAAGTGCCCCCAAATGGACTGCCTTCGAAAATCGGTCTACTACTACCAATAACACCGTGTAACCGTTAGATGGCGGAAGTCCGGTCACAAAATCTAGTGAGATATCCTCCCACACTCCGGAAGGAATAGGCAAAGGATACAAGAGTCCCCCAGGTCTTGCTGTGCTATACTTGGTATGCTGGCAAGCGACACACTGATCAAACGCCTTAGTGTCCTTAGCCATGGATCCCCAAAAAAAATTAGCACTGATCCTCTTCAAAGTTTTGCTGACCCCCGCATGACCCCCAACAGGAGTCTCATGGAATTCTCGTAACAGTAAGGGAATAAATTTGGACTGATTGCTGATCCAAATCTTTCCACGATACAGAAGCAAATCGCCATTCCAACGAAAAAGAGGATAAGAGGAGGGATTCGACAGTACTTTATCCCTCATAAGAATGAATTCAGAGTCCAATAATTGTGATTCCTTCAACTCATTTAAGAACACAAACTATGAGGTAGAGAGCATATGTAACTCACCCTGAAGTGGACAATCGGATTGCGAAAGTGCATCCGCCACCACGTTCAATCTCCCTGGTTTGTACTGAATCTCGTAGTCATAACCCAACAACTTTACAAGATAGTGTTGTTGTTCGGGGGTCTGAATGACTTGCGTCAAGAGCTCTTTCAAACTCCTCTGATCAGTTTGAATGATGAAAAAGTGTCCCAACAAATATTGTCGCCATCGTTTCACTGCACTAGTGATGGCGTGGAGCTCTCGGACATACGCGGAGGACTTAGACAATCGAGGACAAAACACCTTGCTAAAGTAAGCAATTGGTCGATTGTCTTGAGTCAAAACTGCACCCATGGTTGTCCCTGATGCATCTATTTGGACATAAAAAGTCTTATCAAAATCCGGCAAAGCTAAGACTGTGATGTTGGTCATGGCAGATTTCAGAGAGTCGAAAGCCTTCTGAGCATGGGTAGACCACTGAAATTGCCCCTTTTTAAGTAGATCAGTTAGAGGTTGGGCTATTGCTGCATAATGACGAACGAATTTCCGGTAAAAACCGGTCAAGCCCAAAAACCCACGTAGCCCTTTGGTGCAGGTAGGAACTGGCCATTTAACCATAGCCTCAATTTTTCCAGGATCGGGAGACACTCCCCCATTAGAAACTATATGCCCCAAGTATGCAATCTGTGTCTGAAAGAAGGAACACTTGTGAGGTTGCAAGAAGAAACTATTACTTCCCAAAATCTCGAATACCTGGCGCAGATGAGTCAAGTGTTGATCAAAGTCAGCACTGAATACCAAAAATATCATCAAAGAAGACAATAACTGTCCTACGCAATAGAGGCCTGAAAATATCATTCATGGTAGATTGGAATGTTGCCGGGGCGTTGCACAATCCGAATGGCATTACACAATATTCGTAATGTCCATCGTGAGTCCGGAAGGCTGTCTTGGGAATATCAGAGGGTTGGAGGCGGATTTGATGGAAACCTGAAGTCAAATCCAATTTCGAAAAGCATCGAGCAGAACCCAATTCATCCAACAACTCCTCTACCATAGGAAGTGGGAAACGGTCCTTGACCGTAATGGCATTCAAAGCGCGGTAATCCACACACATACGCCAAGATCCATCTTTCTTCTTCAGAAGGAGAACCAGAGAAGAAAATGGACTTGAACTTGGCTGAATCCAACCAGAGGCAATCATTTTGGAAACCTGTCTTTCAATCTCAAGTTTCTGAAAATGCGGATATTTGTAAGGCCGAACATTGACTGGTTGTGAATTAGGGAGCAACGGAATTGCATGATCAGTATTTCGGGGTGGAGGCTGAGAAGAGGGTTCAGAGAAAAGTGATGTGAAGGAAGAAAGTAAATCACGTACTTTAGGATTAGGATGATCTGGAAGTGTGTTTGGAGTAGTAGAAGGCCTTACCACCAATGAGAAAAACTGGGCTGTTGGATCTGCTCGAGCAACCCGTTTGAGTTGATGCAGGGAAAGAGAGATGGGCTGCGGTCCAGAATCTCCCTTAAGCTCAATAATGGATTGGTTGAATACAAACTTCATAGTGAGTGTTTGATAGTCCATTAAGATGGGCCCTAATTGCTTTAACCATTGGGCCCCAAGAACCACATCGGATCCGCCCATATCAAGCACGTAAAGAGCAATGTGGAACGAATGCCCTTGGATCAATAACTCCACTGAAGGACAAACCTGTGTACACGCCAGTTCTTCCCCACTTCCAACCAAGACCTTAAGGGGGGCAGTAGGGGATTGGGCCAAGCCCAAACGAGTAGCTACTTCTTTTTGGATGAAATTGTGTGTGCTACCCCCGTCTACCAACACACGGATCGGGTGATGTGCAATGTGGCCCGTTAATTGGAGTGTCTCTGGAGCTCCAGTACCCGATAAAGCATGTAAACTGATTTGGGCTGGAGGGTCCAACAAGTCCACAGGTGAGGTATCCAATTCAGGGTCCCAATCTGAAAACGGTGGATCCGGAAGGGAGCCACTGACTGGGTCATCTTCCTCAGAAATAAAAAGGAAGAAACGAGCTGGGCACCGATGCGACCGTGAATACTTCTGATCGAAATTAAAGCACAACCCCTTCTCGCGGCGGTCTGCCATCTCAGCTTCAGTTAATTGGCGGTAACGAGTCTTGGGGGTAGGAGTAGGCAACAAGGGAGGAAAAGCTCTTGGTGGTTGTTGCGGTGGAGCGACGGTAACGGTGCGGGTCAACGGGGGAGAGGACCAAGAGTTGAGTGGCCTAGGTCGCTGCACCCTGGAGATATCCAACAACTTCTTCTCTTGTAACCGGGCCAAGCCCACCGCCGTGGACAACGATTGAGGCTGTTGTGCCACCACATCACGCCGGATCTCCGGCTTAAGACCGGAGAGGAAGCAACTCAGAAGGAAAGGCGGCGACAAACCCGTGACGCGATTCGCGGTGGCTTCGAACTCAGTGAGGTAAGAAGAAACAGAGGAAGTTTGGGACAGCTTAAAGAGCTTACCTCTAGGATCTTCAAACGCAGTGGGGGCGAATCTGGCTTCCAAAGCTTGTAAGAGGTGAGGCCATGAGAGGATCTGACCATTCCGATACATCCACTGGAACCAAGCTAAGGCAGCACCATCAAGGTAGAAGGAAGCCACGGTAATGCGTTCTTCTTCCGGAGTATTGTGATACTCGAAGAATTGAGAGATCTTGAATATCCACCCTACTGGATTTGTACCATCGAAGCGGGGAACATCTAGTTTCAAGAAGTGGCGCTGAGAAGAGGTATTATCGGAGGAGTGAGGATGGCGAGGGGAAGAAGGAGGACTGGTATGCTGAGTTTCCAAAAGAGAGAGTCGATTATGCATATCGGTCATTTGAGTAGAAAAAAGTGACATCTGAGAAAGCAATTCATCGATTTTGTTAGAAAGGAGCGTGGAACGGGTACCCTCAGCCATAGAGAAAAAAACAACGAGAGCACTAAATGATACTTAAAAATATAAAGCACTGAATTCGAGGTCAGGCTGCCTCCTCAGAAAAGGCAAGGTAAGAAATGAAATACTTTTTCGTTCCCTCTTCTCCAATGCACAGTACAAACATATAAGCTGATGACTCAAAATATTCTCTCGGACAGGTGGCACGCAGGCCAAATAACATAATAACAAATCCTAACCAACTCTTTCTAGAACTATGGAAAACCAACAGTATTGGACAAAAAGGTCAAACAGACGTAATCCACTAATGATGAATGAAATCATCCCAACCCAACGGTTTCTTAGACACCCTCTTGGGCCTAGAATCAGCTCCCTTACCAACTTGTGTATCACTCCCTTTCCTCTTTCATGTATAAAACTGGCCAATATCTACTACCTCCCTTTCCTCCCTCATTCTTCTCTTTCTTCCATTTGTTCCCACTAAGATTTACGTATATTATCAACGTTCCACATTACCCACCACTCACAATGCTCTTCTTCCTCGTTTCTATTATCACGTTATCTCTTCTTCTCTTTTCCTTCATTCCCTTGCATCTCATAGCTCACAGACCATACTCTTCTACTATTCTTTCCTCCATGCTTCTCTTATTTCCTTATTCTTTTCCCAACTTAACACGCCAAGCACGTAACAACCAGGCCGTGGTAGACAACCATGCAACCAACACTATCTTTTCTTCTCTCATTTAACTTTTATAACTCTCGCTTTTCTTCCTTTCATATTTATATCTCACCCCTTCCTCTCTCAATTATATTCTCTCTTAAATTTCTTACTCTTAATCGACCAAGAGCATCCTCTCAGTTTCCTTGGCAACTACCACCACAACCACTTCTACTAACTCTCTTCTCATCACACATCATCCACACCAGGGAGGGGGAAAAACGCGGCTATGTGCCTGCTTGACAGAGGAAGAAGAAAGGCATGAGTGTGGTGGCCTATGTGTGTAAAAATTGAGAGACGAAAGAAAGTCCAGAAAATGAGATGCGAGGACTGTAATTGAAATGCAAGAGAGAAGTAAGAGGGAAAGTCTGTGCTGACAGCAATAAAAAAAATATTAAAATTTTCTTAATTCGGGGTAGTGTAGGTATTTTATAAAACTTTGGAGGTGCATTTCAATCACACTACTTTAAACCTTAAAAAGTGTGGTAAAATTGAGTCATTGCAGGTCATTTTTCGTTTTGCTGTGATTTTGTGATGTTTGGAAGTTTAAACAAGTCCAAATTGATGTATTAAAGCTGTTAGAACCATTCATCTGAAGTTACGAAGACCTGTATGCAATTTAGTATGTCAAATCATGATATTTGAGCCATTTTTGGAACTTGCAAAGTGAATCTGAGTTCCAGTTCTGTTTTGTGCCTAATTAGAGGTCAAACAAGTGTATTTTGATGAATTAAAACTGTTGAAATGATTACCAAAGTGTCAGAATGGCTTAGGCACAATATCACTTCCAATTCCACAAATTTTGAGTCAATTTTGGGAAGTAGAAAGGTGATTTTGAGTAGCAGTTTGGTTTTGAGTTAAATATCAGTTTTAACATGTTTCAATTCATGAAACAAAGTTCTTGAAGTGGTTAGTATTGACTCCCCCAAATTGTATACACAACCACTTAGGATGTCAAAGGCATTTCTATACTGAGGACTTCTCTTTGGATGCCCTTATTGAATGCCTATGACAATAGTGTTGAAACTGCCTTCCATGTTTGACTTGAGTAGTAATAGGTTTATTACTTATGTCACATGAAGTGTTGCTGTTTTGGCTAAATTTTTATTTGTTTGGCTTGTCACAGAACATGGCCCATTTTCCCAACCATCGTGGATGGATGTACGACCGTTGTTATAGTGGAAGGAGAGGTTTGAAGGAATCTTTTTCATCGGAGTTGAAGAGTTTGTGGAGACGGCCCGACGATATCAATATTATGCTGTTGATGGAGGGATTCGATGTCCATGCATGAAGTGCGAATGTAGAAGGATTTTGAAAGATGAAGTCGTCAAACTTCACCTATACCAAAAAGGGTTCATGCCTAATTACACGGTTTGGACATTTCATGGTGAAGAAATTCCTTCGACCTCCACTGCAGCTGAAAAGTGGCTTGCATCAGGTTTGAATACTATTGTACATACATCTGAGATAGATCAATTTGCCGATATGCAAGAGATGGTCGACAATGCTCTTCGTCGCTATGCTGAACAAGAAGAAAACGATAGTCATTATCAAGAGCCTCCAAATGAAACCACTCAGAGGGTTTACAATTTACTGACAAAGGCAAATCTACCTGTATTTAAAGGTTCAACTGAGTCAAAATTATCAGTGTGCATTAGACTCATGGCTGACAAATCTAATTGGAACGTGCTCATCGAAGCAGTGGACTTTTATACAAAATTGATGTTAGATTTGACACCACCAAACAATTTTATGACGAAGAATTATTACCAAGCCAAAAAATGTGTTTCAAAGTTGGGATTGGAAGTCAAGAAGATTGATTGTTGTGTTAATGGATGTATGTTATTCTACGACAATGACAGTGGCAAAAATGATGCATTGTTGGTTGAATGCAAGTTTTGTGGCTCACCTCGATATCATACGATCCATGCTGGCCAGAGGCAAAAAAAACCCATTCCCTTAAAGTCCATGTTCTACTTGCCTATAATTCCAAGATTACAAAAAAAGTTTACTTCAATGAAAACATCAGAACACATGACATGGCATGATGGTAACAAAACTGAAGGATTTTTGCGTCATCCTTCTGATGGTGAAGCTTGGAAGCACTTCAATCGTAAATATCCATCCTTTGCTAGTGAGTCGCGCAACGTCAGACTTGGGCTATGCTTTGATGGGTTTATCCCGTACATTCAGGCCTCTGCATCACCATAATCATGCTGGCACGTGATAGTTACCCCATACAATCTACCACCTGAGATGTGTATGACAAAGCCTTGCATGTTTTTATCGTGTATAATACCAGGTCCATCTAATACCAAATCATTGATTGATGTTTATTTGGAGCCTTTGGTTGATGATTTGAAGAAGTTATGGAATGGTGTTTGGACGTATGACGTTTCAAGGAAGCAAAATTTCCTTATGAGGGCAGCCTTGATGTGGACTATTAATGACTTCCCAGCGTACGACATGTTATCTGGTTGGAGCATGCATGGTCGATTAGCTTGTCCACATTGCATGGAACATACAAAGTCATTCCAATTGATTTATGGTAGGAAAACTAGTTGGTTTGACTGCCATCGACGGTTCTTGCCTATTGATCACCCCTTTAGAAGAAACAAAAAGGAATTTCACAAAGGGCAAGTTGAAACAGATTTGCCCCCGCCGAAGTTGACTGGAGCACACGTTTGGAGAAGAGTTAAATATTATCCAAAAGTCACTGAATCTGGTCAGAATAGGATATAAGGGTTTGGAGAATGGCATAATTGGACTAAAAGAAGCATATTTTGGGAACTTCCCTATTGGAAAGACAACTTGCTAAGACACAACCTCGATGTCATGCACACAGAAAAAAATTTCTTTGACAATGTCTTCAACACAGTTATGAATGTTATAGGTAAGACAAAAGACAATGAGAAAGAAAGAAAAAATTTACCTTTGTATTGTGGACGAAAAGACTTAGAGTTGAAGGCGCAAGGTAACGACCGATTGTTTAAACCAAAAGCAAATTACACCATGTCAAAAGACGAGACAAGAATAGTGTGTGGATGGATCAAGGAGCTTAGAATGCCAGATGGATATGCTTCTAACTTGTCCATATGTGCCAATGTTCAGAACGGTACTATTCAAGGGTTGAAGAGTCATGATTGTCATGTATTCATGGAGACTTTCATCCCTCTTGCATTCAGTTGTTTGCCAATGCACGTGTTAAATCCACTGATAGAAATTAGTAACTTCTTTAAAGATTTGTGTTGCACGACACTAAAGGAGAATTCCCTTAAAAAGATGGATGAAAATATCCCAATTATTCTCTGCAAATTGGAAAGAATATTCCCTCCTGCATTCTTTGATTCACTAGAGCATATTTCGATTCATCTTGCATATGAAGCTTGGCTTGGGGGACTGGTGCAACACAGGTGGATGTATCCATTTGAAAGGTTTATGGGAGAATCCAAATGTTCAGTTAAAAATAAAGCTAGAGTAGAAGGCTCAATTTGTGCAGCTTACTTGCACAGAGAGACAACGTATTTTTGTTCACATTATTTCAAAAACTTCATGTTGTCCCCCACTCATGTCAGAAATGAAATGCAATGGAAAGTTGAACCACGTGAAGGTGCATTATCAGTTTTCCGACAATCAGGCCGTCCCGCAGGGAAAGAATTCACACATTGGTTAACTGATGCTGAATTCAATTCTGCTCATGTCCATGTCTTAATCAATTGCAGTGAAGTTAAGTCGTACCTTGAGTATGTCATCATCCATCCCTAAACCCTAAACGACACAATTGTTATACACTAATGAATTTCATTTGTACCAGCTCATTTCTTGTCGCCGAGCAAGTCGTAGAAGGAAATACTTCTGCTAGAATACACTCTGAGTTTCCCCATTGGTTTAGAAATCAGGTCTGTAGTTTTTCCTACGTTTAAAAATCGGTTAATTTGACTCTTGTTTTTATAATTTTTTTAGTATCTTTGTAGGTTTTTAATCAGGCATTAAACCCCACAGTTCAAGAGTTAAGACATCTCTCGAATTGGCCAATGAGATGTGTCAAAGAATGGCACACTTACTTCACCAATGGTTACAAATTCCTTACACATGAATGGTCTAAAGGAAAGAAAACATCAAATTGTGGTGTGTATGTGAAGGGCCTAACAGAGGGTTGTTATGATGATTTCTACGGCATCATTCATAAAATATATGAGGTAGAGTACAACAACACTACTTCTCCAAACAAAGTAGTACTTTTTTATTGTGAATGGTTTGATCCTTCTAGAGCTGGTACTAGAGTTGATCCACGCTTTAATATTGTCGAACTCAACCAGAGATTAAGATATGGACTGTTTGATCCTTTCATTCTACCAACTAATGTCAGACAGGTTTATTATGTTCAATATCCACCATTTCGCAATATTGACAAGCGTGGTTGGGCCGTAGCAATACAAACAAAGCCTAGAGGTTGCATTGAATCAAATGAGGTTGAGGAAGATGTTGCCTACCAACTTGACCAAATGTCACAACCACAAGAAATTATTGAAGTTGAACGTATAACCGCATTGGACGACCCTGATGGTGATGGAGATGAATTAGAAGCAACAATACAAGGTGATGAAGAACAAGAAGAAGAGGAAGAAGAAGAAGAAGAAGAAGAAGAAGATGATGATGATGATGACGATGAAGAAAAAGAAGATGATGATGATAATGACGATGATGAAGAAGAAGAAGATGAAGATGAAGATCATGATGACGACGATTGAATGTTGGACATCTATTGTAGCAAATTGAACTATCATTTGAATAGAGTTATCTAAAATACTATCTTAAAAGTTGTATGCAATTATTTATACATTGACTTTAAAAACCATTGATCCTTCCTTATTCAATCCTTTTTTTTCCCTTTATTTGTAACCATTTCAATGCAGTAATGACAGGACAAGGTTCAGAACGTCCTGATAAAGGAAAGGGGGTAGCAAGGCCTAAAAAGAGGCAACGACAGACACCAAAGTATGTACTTAGGGTGCCTGCTAGACTACCTACCATTACTGCCCCCGATACATCATCTGTGGGGCCTCCTCCTACCCCTACAATACAGCCTCTTACCCCTACAGTACACCCTTCTCCTACTCCTGTAGCACACCCTTCTACTACCCCTGCAGCAGACCCTCTTCCTCCTCTTGCGATTATAACCCCCACTCCTCCCCCTGACCCTACTTCTATACCTTCCTCATCTTGTATACCGCCTTCTGAGACTGTCACACCATCTGCTGATCCAGATTCAAGTGGTGATGGTGAAGGTCTTGACCCGCCCCTCCATGATCGACCATGGATTGAGCCGTATGGTAAAGGGTAAGATTTTAATCTCTTCATATAATTTGATGTTTATACCTTACTGTAATTGAAATGACTTTTATTATGCAGGTTTATTCCATCTAGGGTTGCTTCCCAGGCCATCACACGTTCAATTAAGCAACAATTTTTAAGTCCATGGCCTACATGGGGAGCAATACCTGATGACGACAGAAAGCCATTCTGGGAGCGCTTTCAGGTGAACAATCCATTAAACTAATTGTCCCTCTTATTTTAGTATGTTCATTAATCAATGTTTGTTCTGTTTAATGTTACAGATGAAGGTGTAGTGGAAACCTGAACATGAAACACAGATATACAGAAATTTTCACATGAAAGCATCTCATCGGCTGTCAGAGATGTTTACGGATGCCCGCAATGCAGGAGAGCGCCCTTACTGGCTGGGCGAACAAATTTGGAACTCTTTACTGGCTCATTGGAGTACAGTAGAGTTTCGCAATAAGTGTGCCAAGGAGTAGAGAAATAGAGCATCTGAAAAGGGTGGCACCCTGCATACTGGTGGGTCAATAACCATTCATGAGCATGTCATTCGTATGGTAAAATTTCATTACATAACTTTTTCTTTCATATATAAGTTATGTATTTTCTATTTCATATGTACACTTATAATTGTAAATTATGTTACAGGCACAAGCTCTAGGACGGGCGGTCCATGTTGATGAGGTCTTTGCACAGACTCATGTAAGGAAGGGCACTAATCAATTTGTTGATGAAAGATCTCGGAAGACTCATGTAAGTAAATAACACTATTACTATTACTAATTTTTCATTTATGTTATATCATTCCCTAACATTGCTTTTAATGTTTCAACAGGAAGAATTTTCTACGAGACTTTCACAGGTTAGATCTGAACATGAGTCAGCTCCTACACCGGATGATGGCAGTAATGTAGAAGACGACATACGTAGGACATAGTGCTGGGTCGAGATCGTTGGTGGGAAGAAAAAGGGTCGACTGTACGATGCAGGACAACTTGCTGCAAACTATACAACATCGAGAGGAGGTACTCTGAAGCACCAACCTTCTTCTTCCACCACTACTCCTGACGAGGTCGTTCTCCGCCTCACGTAGGCACTAGAGCAACGTGACCAGGAAATCACTGATCTGAGAGCAAAGTTTACAAACTTTAAGGCCCTGGTCATGAGAGTGTTGCCTGAAACTTCATAGGACGTACAAAATATCCTTCCGAGCCAGCCAGGACCCTCCTCGTCAACCGCTGCCCCTCAGTAGCCCACATCAGTCCAACCCTCATCAGTCCAACCCTCATCAGTCCAACCCACACCAGTCCAGCCATCAATAGAGGAGCAGGATGATGAAGATCATTTTGATGATAACTATGTACATTATTGGTTTCATTTTGTTATTACTTGTTATAGAAACATTTGGATATTAGAACATTTGGAGTTTAGATCATTTTGATGTTAGATCAACTGGATGACTTTGGATGTTAGAACATCATTATGTTACATTGTTTGATGTTTTAACTATAAATACATGTTCTATGGATTAATGGATGTTCTATGGATATTGATCAATGATTGCATCTTTGAGATGCACATTATGCAGGTCTGTATGTGCTTGAAAACTGTTATGCAGGTCTGTTTGTGATTGAAAACTGTTATGCAGGTCTGTTTATGTTGTTGGTTTCATAAGAAATACAATTGTCTCTTACATTTCCCTCCAACTTACCGAAGGCTTTTGCCCTTCGGTAAATACCCACGTTAGGTAATTACCGAAGGCTTCTGGCCCCCGGTAATTACCGAAGGCTTCTGGCCCTCAGTAATTACCAAACGGCAGAAGCCCTCGGTAATTGTTAGCGACAAGGGATTTACCGAGGCCTCATTGGTCGTCGATAAGCCGTTTGTAAATACCATTTTTCGATGGCTTCTGGCATTTTGCGAGGGCTTTTGGCCTTTGGTAATGCCCTCCTTTTTTGTAGTGAATGATTTATACTGATAAGAATTTGTATATAAGAAAGATAAATTCTTGTTTTTCTTAAAGGTGTTAGAAAAAAAATATTAGATTTCTTTGGTTTAATAAATATGGGATGGGTATGTTGCATTTTGTCTAGGTTTTGACTAAAGAAGGAGTTAGACTAGCATACAACATTTTGGAGGAGTAAAGGAATCGAGGAATCTAGATTAAAGAAGTTAATATTCAAATATAGTAACTATTTTGAGTTTGCAGTGATGGTTGTTGTTTGAGAGTTTTTTGTTGATAGAAAGCATGTTGTTTGTTGTTTGAGAAATTTTTTTCTTGATAGAAAGCATGTTGCTTGTATATTGTTTGATAATATTATGTTCATGAAAAGCTTGTCTTAGGATGTTTATTGATTATCATATTAAAGTTTTATGGTTATGTAATTATTTGATGAGGGTATTTTGTATTTGTAAGATAAAGATGGAGGTTTTCTTTATGTTTGACTTTCATATCTTCATCATTTGTGCTCAAACGAGAGGTTCTCACTCAAGCAAAACGTTAGTGGCGTTGATGTGACTTAGGGTGAGAACCTTTTGGCTCAAGCAAAGAGTCTTTTCTTAAGATAAAGTGTTGGTGGTGTTTATGTGACCCAAGACAATGAGGTTTTTGCTTAAATAAAAGTTTTGACAATGTTGAAGTGGCTTAAAACAGTCAGTTTTTCACTCAAGCGGTAAATATCTCATTTAGTTGAAAGTTTTACTGGTACAAATTTTAACTTATAAGAGAACGGTCCCTTTCTAAGCCTAATGCAACAAGATGAACACGGTATTCGAATGACAACAACAAACTACAATCAAACTATACCTAACTGCAAATCGCTTCGTATCTAGTTAGTGTATAGTATGGACTGACTAGTCAAGACATCTAAGAGAATGGACAAACTTAGAGGTTGATCAGCTAGAACAGTCATCAAGATCATGAAAGAACTAAAAGCAAGGGAAAGAAGACAAAGTAGACCAAAGTGATAGAAACGCTCTCCAACTGACCAAAATGCTCTCTAAATAATATAGGTTGTATCATTATTCGACCATGATTTTACACAAAATCATTGTGATTTCCTATATATGATGACAATTTTTTTTAACCATGAAATTTTAAACTAATTACAAAGGAATAAAGTAGTACTGTTATAACCCACGTCAACATGAATGCCAGTAATTAAACATTCAAAATTGTGTTAAGATGTGTTGGGTTTTAAAGTATAAGACACAAAAGAATAAAAGAGAAACGAATATCTTTTATTGAGCATAAGCAGTAAATATTTAAACTACAAGATTTGTAATCAACTTTGAGAAATATCTACTAAATCTAATTAATTAAATAATGCATAAAATCCTCCTAAAAAATAGGATAGGGATATATTTTTATTTAACTTATTTGACTCCTTCAACCCGAATGTTGTTTGAGTCAAAAAACTCCAACAAACTCCTCCTTGACTCAAAGTCAGCATACACTAAGTTTTTTTGTCCTTGACCGTATCATCTAAAGTTCCTTCATATTTGTAAGTCCCGATCACAATTTCTTGCTTAGTTTGCACGCCCTTACAATCTTTTGTAACTTTTTCATCTACTTGTAGTTGTTCTTTTGGCTTTTCCACATTTTCTAGTTCATTTTGACTTTCACCAACTTTAACACCCACTAGCTTTACTTTTTTGTCATTCAGAGATGGGTTTTTTTAGGTCCGCTGACATCCTGCAATTTCTTTTCCTTCTCCAAGATTTGTCTTTTGGAAAAAGTAACCTTGTTTATTTTTCATATTGCAAAGTTGCGCATACAGGTGATTTCTCCTTCAATTCAGGCAACCCTTGTACCTGCATGTTGTCTTCAACCTTGTGCACATCAAACTTCTCTTTATCAATCAAATTCAAAGCAAAGCTCTTGCCTTTCATTTGAACTCTGAATAATTCTTTATTATCTGAATCTTTAATCATGCAGGTTTATCTTCAAATATAACTTTATAGCCTTTCTCTAGAAGTTGGCCAACACTCAACAAGTTTTGATCAATTTCAGGAACGTATATAACATCAATACTTAATTTCAAACTTGTGCAACCTTTGATCCTGATGGTTCCTTTGCCCTTCACTGCTATTTTTGCTCCATTTTCAATTCTGACATTTGTGTTGTAGGTTGCATCAAGATCTTTGAATAATTCTTTATTGTAAGTCATGTGGTTCGTGCAACCACTATCAATTAGCCAACTTTCTGTTGATCTTGCAGTAACAAAGCAAGAAAAAAAAGTTTTTCTTCCTCACCTTCTTCAACAACAACTTGTATATTGTCTTGTTTGTTTTATGACTTGCAGATTTTCTCCACATGCCCTGATTGTCCATATTTATGACATTTTACATCTGGCCTCCACCAACACTTTGTATGTGGATGATTGTTTTTCTTACAAAAAGGACATGATGGAAAAACATGAGAGGATTTGCTATCATTTTTGTGGTTGAAACTTCCTAACTTTTTTTTTCAGCAATTTAGCTGCCAAAGCCCCTTCAATATGCCATTCATCTCTCATGAGTCTTCTTTGTTCTAGAGCCTGAAGTGCGGTGAAAAGTTCTACCAAGGTAATAGTAGAAAGATTTTTTGAGTTCTCCAAGGAAGTCAATGTGGCTTCATATCTTTCTGGAATTGTTACAAGTATTTTTTGAACAATTTGAGAATCAGGAATATCAGTGCCAAGAAGACGTATTTTGTTTGCAATGCCGAGAAGCTTGTTCGCATAATCTTATTGTCTCCGAATCTTTCATCCTCTACATCTCAAGTTCTCGAACCAGATTCAAAGCTTTCATTCCTTTGATTCTCTTACTGCCTTCGTACTCTTCCTTCAAAAAATTCCAGATTTCATATGCTGTTTTCAACGTCATTATTTTGTTGAAAATGATTGGAGATAGGCTGTGAACAAAATTGATTTGGCTTTGGATTTTCAAAGCCTCTTTTCCTTGTGACTTTTCATTTGAGCAACCGTAGGATTATTTGGCAAGGAAGGCACATCGTAATCTTCTTCTACTGCTTCCCTTACATCGTTAGCATCTAGATATGCTTCCATTCACTACAAGAAAAACTGAAATTACCTACCAATATTTATATACGGATTCTAATCCGTATGTAATGTAAGTATTACATACGGATTTTATATACGGATTTAGAAAAATAAATTATATATAGATTTTATATACGGATTTTTATTTATCTATAATTCGTATGTGGATATGTAAGTAAGGCGCGTTGTGGCGGGAAAGATTTATAAAGACTGAAATTTATGTAGTGGCCTCAACGTGTGTATAATTAAAAGTGAATCTTTTCTACCGAAACTACATACGGATCTGGAAAAGATTTAATTAAAAAAAATTATATAGTATTTGTATTAAGAAACCCTCTTGCCCCAGGTCTTAATTTCCTCTGCTCTCTCAACGAAGAACCCTCTTTATAGAAGATGCTCCTTAGACTTCTCGAAGCTTCTCAATGAAGGGCCTTAGCAAGAGAACTCGAAAGAGGAGGAACGCGCCTGGAAAACCCTAGGTTCGCGAGGATACTCCAGGAGCGGAAAGGATTTGAAGCGGAGTGAAAAATAGGAAGATTGTTCGGTGAGAAATGCGATTTAGGTCGCGTGTTCGGTGGAAAAGGACGATTCAACGACTGAATCGGTGAAACAGTGCCAAAATGAGGATGTAATCGATGGAAAAGGCTGTAACGAGGACAAATGAAGTCGCAAAATATGATTTGGTGATGTCAATCACGACGATGAAGGCTCTGTGAGAGTCATGAGGTGAGGACATTCGCGAGCTCGAGAAGAAGCTAGGTTGAGGTTGTTGGACTCGTGAAAGCTTAAACCGTAGCCGCTGTGTGACCGGGCTATTGTTCCATAACCACTATTGCATCTTCTCACCTCCTACGAGGGTTTCCAAGGTTAGTGCATTCATATTAGGTTTAGTTAATTACTTTGTTAAATATGGTTTGGATTGGGCATGTTTTTGGAAAAGGGTTGTTTGAGACCTATAAGTATAAAGAATAAAGCCACACATAATGGGGTTATCAAACTGATGTTCCTTTGATACCATACTTTAAGTATAATCTTATCTCAGTTTCGAAGCTTGTTTCTCCAAACATGTTTCTCATTCAGAAGTAATTTTTTTTTTACTAATGATGGTTATTTTGTCCAGGATTCGAGAGTGGAGGCAGCGGGAGGGATAAGTTGAGAGTGAGATGTTCAAAATTAAAGCTAGAAGTGTTTTCATTTCAGTTTTACATAATTTATTCACTTTTTTTTTCTACTGTCATTGTTATCATTGTGTTTTGACTAACAATATTTTTTTTCTTTGGTTAATAATATGACTTATTGTTTACAATAAGTTGAGTCTTATATTTTTATCATAATATCTATAGGTTGTTTACCTTTTTCAGCCTTACTTGATATCTGTGCCTTATTTTCTTTAGTCCATTTCAAGTATAAGTGTATCTAACTGCCTATCTACTACTATCCATTAGGTGTTTCAGGGGAATACTTGAACTTCTACAAACAAATCAAAGTTTCATGTAAGTTTTGGTAATGAAGCTTTAAATGTAATTTTGAAGCCTTTTTCTTTAATTGTAAGACTATTGTTTATTTTGATGCATTTTTGTGTTTGGAATTGGTATTGGTTTGGGTTTTGAGATTTCCAGTGATATCATTTGGTGTTCCAGTGGTAGTTGTAATTACACCTTCATTCTGTGTTTACTGGTTTAGGTTCTTCCTGTATATATGTGATTAGTTTATAGGGTATAAAAATAGGGTTAGGGATACTGAAGTGATGGATTTATTTATAAATAAAACATTATAGAATACATTGAAATATTTGGGAGAAGGGTTTTGGATGAATTTGGGAGAAGGGTTTTGGATGCATTTGTCTTTGTCTGGTGATTACTCTGTTATTTGTGTAATGAAGCTTCTTATTTCTTCATTCTTTATTCTTTACATCATCCTTTCTCCATGTGCTGAACTCCTATACTTCCACATGTGCATGACCAATTTTGGCTCCCAAGGCCGTGCTCTCCATATTGATGCTCATGGGCTGCCTTCTCAACAAGTGATTCTTTCATGTCATCATGCACCATGCCTTACTTCCCACTTTGACGTGGTGCTGGATGGTGGACTGGTTTGATCAATGCGTACCCATTAGCTAAACTTTAATTTCTACTATATACAGGTCTAGGTTAGGAAAAAGGAAGTTTTTATTTTATGACCATCACCCTGTGACTAATAGTTGATAGAACTGTGTGCACCTCAAACTCAAATCCAGCCAAACAAGTTAGAAAACATTTTTATTTTATGAAATGAAGAGAATAATGTCTGTGATGAATTTGGTCCCAAGAAAATGTCACACTTCATATATGTGTAGGTGTCCAATTGAAACCACTCCACATCAATTATTTACATAGAATATGGTGAAAGACAGTTAAGGGGAAAAAGAAAAAATCCACATGACCCCCAAATGGTCCTGTTAGAAGTTTCGCACACCAACCACAACAACCAAAACACCTACTTATTCTGTTATATGGAGTGTATAATTTAAGGACTTTGAGGTTGTGCCTTTTGAGAATTGCGTGGTGATTACTCAACTCTAGTGTGTTCATCCCGCATGCTTATTAATGTAACTTCCTTGTACTGTCTTTTTCTTACAACTTTCTCCTTTGATTCCACTAGGTTAGTTCCCAATGAAGTTACTTTTCTTACTAGACATTGGTAACTTAAGTTGAATGTACATGAGGAAAAAGTTTGAAGGAACGTTAACTTAAAGATTGTTACATTGGACATGTGTTTGGTTTCACGCTATTGGAACTAAATTTGAATATCTAAGTTTCCAGTGTAAAATGGAGAAGTTATTTAAATTAGTTTTAGTTTGATTCAACATGTCATACATCTGAATGTGCAAGATTTAGATTGCATTCTTTCTATGCCTAATGTAAGGATGAGAACAATTACAGATTTGAGAATCTATTTAATATTTTTTAATATACATCAAATATCTTTTTGATAATAGTAAGAGACAAATAATTTTATAGGGATTAGTCATGAGTTTTGTCCTCTCCCTCAAAATATCTATCATAATCAAGAATTTTAATTCTATAGATACTTAAAAAGGTAACTATTTACTAAATGTTTTAGTTTAGTTTATTTTACTTCTTTAAAATGACTTTCTTGGGAGTAATCAGTTTTATGGTCTTTTATTGGTTGAATTTAATTTGCATGTATATAGGATTAGTCAACACTGACACTTGAGGCTTAACAGTAAATATTTGTAACCAAATGATTAAAATTCTAAGATAAATAAGATTAGAAAAGATGGATAGGAAAACAAAATTAAAGAAAACTTAAATTGAAAATTTAAATAGCCTTCATAACTTTAAATTTTCTTTTTATAGTCACTGTAATTTTTTTTACATCCAATTTTTTTATTTTATTTTGTCTTGTTAAATGATGTCTTGAATTTTGTCATTAGGTACAGCACCGTTCCCATTTCACCTAATTCTCGATCTGCTAAAAAGATATTGTCTTTGCTATTGTAATTGACAGTGTTGTGTTATGGATGATTGTTGTCTTTGGGTTTGTTGGCAATTATAGTTGTTGCAGACATATACATTTTTGTTTTATTCAATTTTGCTCTATTCTACGGGGAGCGAAAAATGAGAACTTGAATGTGGGATTATGTTTGACTGTTCTTCAATTTCCATATATTTTTTATTTTACATTGCTTGGGTCCATTTTCTAGGTCACCTGAAGTTTGAGGTTTGTGTCCATTTTACATGTCCCGCTCTTGTGTGTATTTCAAAATCATCGGCAATCAATCATTCTTTCACAATTTATTTTGAAATTCCAAACTCTGAACATATTTTGGTGTTAATAAGGTTGATTGGGTTGCTTGTTTTGTTGGCAGTGGGCACTTTGTTGCAGAGGACAAGCTCTTGGTCTGAGTGAATGATCCGATGTTGGTCTTGGCATGCTGCTGGAGTGATCTCAAGGCATAATTCCACCTGCACACCCCCAGTTGATCCTTCAAGGCCTCCACTGCCCCAATGCTGGATGTAACAATCCAAGCTCTGGTTGCTGCACTCAAGATAACTGCTATGACTTTTTGATGAAAAATTGGTATGTGTTTTTTGGATGTGTTGATTGAGTGGTTTGTTCGTTTCTATATATGTGTGGGTGATTGAGTGATTTTCAGGAAGGTGGTTAATGCCAAACCACAGGCTTGATCGTTTCTATATATATTTCTGTCAATCAATGTACTTAAGTTATTTATAATGTATTAAATTTAGGAACTTAACTTTGACTGTAAAATTAAGGTAAATGTGTGGTCTATGTAAAATGCAGTTTAATCTTTTATAGCTTTTTGTTTTGCTCTGATGACTATGATTTTTTCGGCTCAATGAAGACTATCTTTGTATCATTCTTCACTCTGCTAATTGTGTTTGTCTTCACAGTTACTGCTAATTGTGTTTGTCTTTTTACGTATACAATTAATGTTAATAGCTTTCACTCATTTGTTTTTTCCTGACATTGCTTTTCCTTTCGTTTCTTTTTTTTCAGACTTGATTAAGCTAGGAACTGTGGATTATGCTGGGAATTTTCTATTTCTGTTGAACTTCTCTCAAACATTTTTTTTTCAGACTTGATTAAGCTAGGAAATGTGGATTATGTTGGGAATTTTTTATTTTTGTTCAACAACTTTCAAACATTATGTTGGAAAATGTGGATTATGTTTGATTATGCTTTGTAGTTTTATTTTATTTTTATCAGTATATGAAACTATTAGTTATTGGGTATGAATGTGAGATCATCTAATTTTTTTTTAAAAAATTATAGTTATATACGGATTTATCCGTATGTAATTTACATACGGATTTTATATACGGATTTTTCCGTATGTAATTTATATACGGATTTATCCGTATATAATTTATATACGGATTTTATATACGGATTTTTCCGTATATAATTTACATACGGATATATCCGTATATAATTTATATACGGATATATCCGTATATAAAGTAGCTACGACAGTTTTATATACGGATTTTTGTCCGTATGTAAGTCGTATGTAATCAAGTGTTATATACGGATTTTGGGTCTTATATACGGATTTTGGTTGTATGTAATTCAATTTTTTCTTGTAGTGATTTTGACAACCCACATTTGATAATTTTGTCCATGAAATACAGGTACAAAAACAGTAGTAAAGGATGTTTGAGATTCCATATTATGTGTGGTGACTATTTTGTGGTTGTAGGTGTTTGTGGGTTATATCACAGATCCCGTAAGATCCTTTTTGCTCTTGATACCAATTGTTGCGTTTTAAAGTTTAAGAGGCAAAAGAATGAAGGGAAACTAATATCTTTTATTGAGCATAAGCACTAAATATTTAAACTACAAGATTTGTAACCAACTTTGAGAAATACCTACTAAATCTAATTAATTAAATAATGTATAAAATTCTCCTAAAAAATAGGATATGGATATATTTTTATTTAACTTATTTGACTCCATCAACCAAAATGTTGTTTGACTCACAAAATTCCAACAAGATGCTTTAAACTTGTGTTTCTCAAGTCTTACATATATTTTATATCCTTTTCCTTTTTATTTCGTTTCCATGAAATATCACCATATTGCTATAGACTTTTAAAGTGTATCACCCAAACAACGAATTTGAACTTTATTTATCCCAGAAGTTATACCAAGAGCTAGAGGGAAATTCAAAGTTAACTCATCATGCCATAATATTCAGCAGTCAAAAAGGAATCAATTGTTTCTTCAGCAATCCATTCTCATCAAATCTTGAATAGTCAGTTATACATATAACCCTACAATCAATAAGCTCAATCCCAAAAACAAACAAAAAAGCAATTGATGGAATTGCAATCAAACCTAACAATGAGAATTGGGCAGCCAAAATTAGAAACAGAGGAGACCGCTGAATCACATTCCCTGCTTGTTCATCTTCCTGGTTTGTATGGCTAATTTAAATCATACACAAAAACCATGTTTTTCTTTTTCTTTTTTTCTCTAAATTACCTTTAAAAAAAAACATGTATCAACTATCATTTTTCATATGCTATGTAACCCTAACGAACTTGTTTATCAACATTTTAAGAGAGAGAAATAAGAAAAATAGCTAAAATTAACTCTTTTTGCAAATTATATTTATTTTATTTATAAATTAATTTTTAAAACGTTTTTTTTTTCATATAAATTAGAGTTGCTTCATTTTCTCATCACTTTTTTTTTATCTTAGAAGTATTTATGGATCAAATAGTAAAAAAAGCTATCATTGTAATATTGTGGAGCAGATACCTTTGTGCAATAAATTATATCAAAACTCACGGATTTTATTAAGTTTTTAGAAAAAAATCTCTACAGGAAAATTTGTTCATGTAATAAGAGATCATATATTGTAACTGTTATTTTGTTCCCCTTGACGTGCTCATGAATTTTTTGGCTTTCATGTAGGTTATGCAGAGGATGATATAGGTGCTGAATTTGAGTATGATTATAGAAGAGTTAGGGTTTTTGGTAGACGATCACTTGGAGATAATAGATCAATCCGCTTCAACATTGCATATGCAGTTCCTATGAATTGTGACGTGAACAAGCTAAAGGGTGTGTTCCAAGGAGAAATGTTTAGCATTATAATGCCAAAGGTAACCATACCAAGGAAAATGCAAGGTCAAATAATGACAACCTGTGAGGAGCCAAAATCAATAGTTGAGAGTCAAATACAAGCTAACGAGGCTTTAACTTCACCAAAAAGTGATTCTGTTCCTCAAAAGGGTGAAGGAGTTTCACAAGATGCCAAGAATCAAAGAGAAGTGAGTTTTGAAAGCAGTGAAAAGAAAAGGGTTGAAAGGAAAGAAACAAAGGATGAAAGTGAAAATGATTCTGTATCAGGAAAACCACCCCAGAAAGGAAAAAATGAAGGTGTCATGGATGAGACAAGTTCCATCACAAGGAGTGGTAAACTTGGTGATATTGAATGTAAAATTGGTGAGAGAAAGGGCAAAGAAAAAGTGGAAATGAATAGTAAAATTGGTGATATTGGATCATCAGAAAGGATTGGGATAAAGGAGGTGGCTGCTACTGCTTCACAAGCTGTGACAAGTATGATAAAAGGGTTCAATGAAGAAGATAAGCATGTGCTACTGTATACTAGTGTAACGGTTCTGGTTTTGGCACTGGGGGTTTATGCCTCGTACAAGCTTCGTTCTTTAGCTAAATAAATCCATCTTTCACATATAATTTTGGCATATACACATATATTTAAAGTCATTTTATATTATATGTTTTTCCTTTTTCACTAACACAAACAACTAGCTAGTAAAACAAACATGACAAGTTTTATAATAGTTGAAGAGTTATTTTAACTAAAATTTAAATAAATTATAATACATAAATAAATACAAAATTTATCTTATTTTATTTGACTTTTAACAATGTTTGCAATCTAACATCTATTTAATAGAATAAAACTATTAAATAGGGACATTTCATAGTTGATTGTGAGTAGTACACGACAGACAGTATATAAAATATTATTTCAGAAGAAGCTGCCATAGTAATGTGATATATCCAAAGAAGCTGCCATAGTAAAGTTTTTGTCTTCCAAAAACAAAACACAAGTGTTATCCTACGAGGTCTAACTCCAAACTTCTATGAAAAAATGAAGTCATTTTTAAAAGATTTCAATTTTTGACAGTCATCATTTGTTAACATTTTTTATTTTTAATGATAATCTTACATATAACCGTTGTCATTTCTGAAAAAACAATTGACTTTCAACGATAGTTTCAAGTAACATTGTAAAAAAGTTGCATTATTTAAGCATTTTAAAAAAGTTGCATTTATTTATAAATTGCTACTGTGTTTTTTTCATTTCCAAAACCATTGTTAAATGAACCATGAATAACAAATTTTACACAAATATATTAAACTTAAACTTTAATATAAAAAATAATAAAAACATAATATTATATGTATGGATGTTATTTTTTATTTTTTATAACAAAAAACATTTATTATTATAATATAATAATTATTAAAATAAAAAATATTATTAAATTAATTTGAATACAATACATAATTATAAAATTAAATAATTTTTATAATTTTATTATAGATATGCATAGGTAATTTTTTTATGAATAGTTATTTAAGTTTTAAAATAACAGTTATTAAAAAAATAAAAACAAAAAGTGTGTCCTCTCGATTAATGATACAAATAACAATAACATGGATTCAACTCAATAGTTCCAAGCCAATATTTTAATCTTAAAATCATCATTGAAGTTATTTGATTACTTCATAGTCTAAAAGTCATTTTAAGTTAGTTTCGCTATTTGATATGATTTCTTGAATTCTAGAATTTGCAATAAAGAAGGAAAAGATCCTAAATTAACGTTGTTTCATCTATTAGGCATATCAATCTAAAATGAGGTCAATTAACTGATGCATACGTAATAAAAAATAACGCTATCACCAAGTCTTTTTCAACAAGGCATCAAGAGTGTATACTATCTTGTGAAATCGATTAAATAATCAATTTAAAACCTAAATTCATATCTTATTACAAAACTATAGTCTTTAAATCTAAGAAAATTCAAATAAATCCCTAAATTATATTTAAGATTTCAATTAGTTTCCATTCCTTTTCATTTCATAGAAAAAGAAAAAAAAATTAACCAACTTTTCTAAAAATTAAAATCAATGTACACATCAATAGGTGATTTTTTTTTTATTTAAATTTAAATGAACGCATATTGATAAAGCAATTAACTTATAAAAAACTTGTATAATTTTCTTTTTCTATTTTCTTCTCTTATTATACACATTGCTAGACACGCAAGTTAACATGTCTTACTACGTTTTTTCTTACAAAATTTTCTTTTCAACCTTGACTAAAAATAAATTCAATTATAATATATAAATATGAATAATTCTTCCTAGGCCAATTCCAATTTGTAAAATTAATGCAAAAATGCAAAATGTCATGATGCAAAGACAAGAAATACGATACATGTACAGAGTATATACACCCATTGAAACTTTCTATTTTTCTCTATCTCCTTTTTGTCATATCATGTCATCTATCACATGTACACTTCTATTTCTATCTCTCTAAGAGACTTAGAACTAACCAAAAGTTGATAAGGAAAGAAAAGAAGATCAGCATGATCATCTCACACTACCTTACATTCTCAGACTCAGGAGAATTCATATCAAATTCATCTTACACACTCCTGGTTTTCCTCAATCTCTATGAAATCAGGAAAACATGCACTCCATTCCTCTGTGTAAGCTTTGGCCCAGATATAAACAGTGCCAGTTGAAGAAACAGATACAAGAACAGGGCGCACAGGATGCCATGCTAAATCAACAATTTTTTGGTTAGGCCCTTCAAGGATTTTCGCTTCTCCAACTACACTCCATATGAAAATCTGGTGCCCTCCTCTCCTAGCAGAACCACCAGCAACCCACTGTCCATTGCCAATGAAGCAGGGTGATCTCCAGTGAACAGTCATGGTTGAATCTTGAAGCTCCCGGATCAAAGTCAAACACTTTGATCCTACGGCCTTCAACTTCTCAACAGCTTTTAGGCCTTTGTGTTTTTCTTTCAGATCATCAAGTGCTCTAACTTCATCTTTCAGAGGTAGAAGGTTTTCATATATCCGGATTACTCGATCATTTGAATTTGCTAAAAGGTGCTGTCCATTTCTGCTGAACACAATGTTCCTCACTTCCCAACCACTAGAGATAGGAATCATGGCACGAACCTCATTGTTTACATGGTTGATTACAAGAATTTCCCCCTTTGAGTTTCCCACATAAACAAGGTTTCCGTACTTGTTAAAACACGTAGGAGTTGGTGATAATAAAGTAGTTCCTTCAACACGCCTGTTATGTGAGGGAGGGGTTGGTTCTTCTGTTCTCTCCAAGAGAGAAACTTTAAGCAAAGTTGTGTTTTCTGTGTTCAAGTCAACAATCATTGGAGGACGTGAGAGAGGGCATGCCAAGCAAAGAGCTGGATTAGGGTAACGTGGATGAAGACGAGCTTGTAGAGGGCTGTGTTCTAAAACTATTCTTTTTATCCTATCACCACTCTTCACATCCCACAGTAACAATGACTTGTCAGCAGAAGACAAAAGAATTCGATTACCACACCTCGACCAGCAGACACTGTTTATTGGAGATGAACATTCTTCATCTTTAAGCTCTTTAGCAATGCCCCTGCTTTCAAAATCCCAGATAACGCACCTTCCGTCCATGCACCCAGCTGAATCAATTGATCAAAGCAAGAATGAGAGAGTTTATAATGTATACAATACCTCCAATCAATGATTTACAGAAGTTTTACTTTTACATTTGCTATTACGTTCATATAGCACATTATTCAAGCAAATAGTGGGCACATGCTATGCAATGTAAGTAACTCTATGCATCAACACAAAGAACTACTGCATAAATCACAAAGAGATACTCAGTATCAGTAAATAGCTTATCTACTCATACTTGTACAAATTTAAAACTAAATCATGCTCCACTTTCACATAACATAATTACAAAAATTAAAATGGAGAATCAAGATTTATATACTCACACCCAAGAAACAAAATTTGCTCACTTTTACAGTCTTCATATATAACACTCTCACAACAGAATTCCTGGTAAAAATATCTTGAAAAAGTGAAGCAGACACTATTCTACACACGTGATATTGGTTGCTAGAGAATATAAAAGTAACAGAAGATCGAAAGTAAAAATATTAAACAACCCAAGAAAAAATACCATGTGTTAAAACATCCTTCAAGAATCACTTTTCTTTTGCTTCTAGAAGCAGATTTCAATGTTCAAGAATTGGAAAGAAAGAACTCTAACCTGAAAGAAACCAAAAAGACAAAAGGGTAAGTAAGAAATTTACCAGCAAGAAGTTTACCACAAGGATTGAAGGCAATGCATTTGGCATGGCCATTTTTCAAATACTCCTCTATCACTTCCGGATGATCTCCCTGCAATGAGGGTTCTTCAATGGTGCACAAAACAATCACAGTTTTAGTAATTTCAAGAGTTAGGAGAAGAAAAACATAAAATGAAAAACTAATATGTTGAGAAGAAGAAAACGAACCAGCAGTAGATGTAGCCATTGTTGCAAAAGTTGAAGGTGAAGAGATAGAAAACGATGATGAAGTATAGTGAGCGAGGGAAAATTGAATAACCTGTGCTTTGATTATGGAAAATGGAAAATGAGAAACAAAAGAGATTAAATACATAAGATTTATGAAAAATTAAACTGTTTTATATAATGATTAACATGGTCCAGTTAACAGTTAAGATCATGGGAATCAAAGATGGTTAAAAGGTGTAACTAAGTTAATATTTAGTTATGAATTTTTATAGTTTTTGAAACTATCACTACTACAAAATTTGCATTTAAACTCGGATAATAGACATTAGTTTAGACAAAATCGATGCCTATCAAAAATGCGGTAACAGTTTTGTAATTACAACGAACTTATACGCTTTGGTTCGACAAGAATCGAAGCATAAAATTGTTATAACCTCGGTTTCATAGCAAACCGAAGCATAAAACTCCAACTGTCCGCCTCGCTTTTCGGCTGGACAACTTTATGAAATGGAGATACTCCCTCGGTTGCACCTAAAACTGAGGTAGAAGCCCTCTGCCACACCTGCAACACCCTGAACATCCCTCTGCCACGTCAGCCATACAACATCGGTTCCCCAAAGGACCGAAGTAGTAAGTGTTGTGTTGTCCAAGAGCTACTGCTTCAGTTTAAGATCCGCTGTACAAATGCTATTAGGCTTTGGTTTTCGATATAAACGAGGCATATAAGTTTAAGGTATTTTAAAAAATGTCATTTCCTTTTTGTTTTTTATTTTTCTTCTGGCACTTTACGCATCGGTTTCAGTAATAACCGATGACATATGAGTGTATTGCCTCGGGTTTTTGGATAATCGAGCTGGTATCTCTTGTTAAGTCCAGCCACTTAACCTACTGTTCATTTGTGTTTCTTCTTCCTCGCACTTAACTACTATTCACGCGCACAACAACCACCGTTCTTCTTCTTCCACCGCAACATTGGCTTCTTCTTCTTCATCTTTCCTTCATCGTTGCCTCCAACCACGGTTTGTTTCCGCTGTCGCGTCGTGCCTCTTCCGCCATTGTCACCGTTGTCGAGCCGTGCCTCTTCCGCCATTGCTGTCGCTGCCAAAAAACCATTGTCCCCAACTAACATGGATCCACAGTCGCTACCTACGCGTGAACTAAGCCCCCAACAATCGTTCGCAACTGTTGTCGCACCTTCGTTTGACACCATTGTCGCCACCACCGTTGGTCGTAGCCACCACCATTGATCGCCGCCACTGCCGTTTGGATTGCCACACTCCTAGGTTCTCTTTATCCATTGGAGATTGTCGACTTGCGTGGTTCTAATTTTGATGATTTTCTTGGGATTATAGAATTAAAGAAGCTTCCCTAAAAAACTGATTTTCCCCACTCAGCCCACTCTCATATTCTATCCCACATGTATTTCCCTTATCCATTAACTTTCTTAATACGGAGTGTCCTCATACTTTTCTTTTCCTTTCTTGCCTCTTCTCAAATACACATGCCAAACTTTGGGTCCATTTGTATTTTCCTTTGGGTCCTTTTTCCGATTGTCTATCCTGTCATACAATGATGTAGATTGGCTTTACATTTTTTCCTTATTTCTTTCTCATCCTTTAGAGGACCAGTAGAAGTTCCAATGGGGTTGGGTTGGGTATGCATGAAGAAGATCTATAGAAGCCCCTGTTGGCAGAGTACATATGGTGGGGGATAGCCTAACCACTAGAGGTGAAGTAAATCTTATAGTCAAAACCATCAAGAAGGGTTAATATATAGACATGATTTATGATACAACCAACTTGATAACTTGTTTGTTCCATGTAAATTATTCCCCCGTTGTTATTAATAACTCCCTATAGTGGCACAATAGTAATGTAGTGGTGTTCCAGGAGTCACGACTATGACTTGAAGCCTTTACCCCCAAACTGTTGATATAAAGTGGTCTTTTATTTTTCTTTATCCTACCTTTTTCTTTTGTCTTCTAAGTTCTAACTGGAATATTTACCTCTTTACATATTTCTTTTATTTTTCAACTTGTCTAGTTATTGTGTTGTGTGTGCTTAGCGTAAGACTATTTGTTTCGACTATTAGTTATAATTCCTAATTTTTGTTTTTATTTCTAATTTTTTACCATTTAATTACAAATTGTATTTAAATTTTTGAAATAACATTTATCTTTCCCATATGGTGATTTTGGGACTGGCTGCTCTTGGCTTCTAACCAAGATTGACAAACTATGGACTTAATTGATGATGACTTGGGCCCAAGCTCAATTAGTTCAATGTAGGATTTCTTTTACTTTTATTAAAGCATGTGTAAAAGGTGTTAGGCATGTGCTAGATAGGAAAGATTTTTAGTCCTATATATAGACATGTCACCACCTCTTATAAGATACTTTTGAGAATAATGAATTAAACTTTCTGTAGAGAGAACTCCAGAATTTAGTTCCCTTGAAAGTCAAGGCTATAGAATCCCAAAGGATCTCCTCTAGCCACCTTCCATCTCACACTATCATTCTCTCATTTTCCATTATCAGATTCTCTCTCCTCCGTAGCATCCATCTCACGCCACTCTCACCAATTACTAGCGTCCTCGTGGCTTGCGTCAAGTCTACTGCCACGCGTGCCTTTTCTCTCACGAGATTCCATCAGCATAGCTTCTAGATCCTCATTTCGCGTCTTCGCCTACGTTTTCTCTGTCGAAAACTCTTCAACCACAAACCTCATCCTCATCATCGCTGGATCTTCACCGTGGCGCTTTTCGTCACCAATCAGGTTCCTCGCTTCAGTTTGTCGTCAAGCCAACCTTCGAACTACATCCATTCGAGCCTCTTCACCGAACAGGAGCCTAGGGTTTCTTCCGCCTCTAGGTTATTTCTTAGATTTCCTTCAGTTCCATCGGTTAGATCTTCTTCTCCACCGATCAAATCTTCCCTTACCTTCATCCCTAGAGTTTTCACCGATTTAACCTCCAAACCTAGGGTTCTTGTATAAATCTGTTTCTTCCGCTGCTTCCCGGATCTTCAGTTCGATCAAGTCCAGATTTCAAGTCGTCTTCCGATTCCGCTCAAGCCTTCAGTCATCATGTGGTAATCAGAGCTCAGGTTCTTCCGCGCTTCGAAAGCTAAGTATCTCGTTTTTCTCTGATCTGAGTTTTACTCTTCGTCGATTCTGAAATTGTTGGTCTCGATCTGTTCTCTATTCTTGAGATTCAATATGTGCGTTTGGTTGTTTTCAAATTTTCCGTGTTGTTCGTTAGCATTCGTGCAATGTCTTGAGTATTTTACTTTGTCTTGTTCATTGTTTGGTTTCTGTACATCAATTGCTGCTTACAGTAGGTTCTGGTTGAGTCAATTTGTGTGTGCCAGTTATTCTTTAAGTCTTTTCCTTATTTTAATCGGTCCATGTGTTCATTTGAGTCAATTTCATTGATGAATCATATTCTGTCATGTTTACAGTTATGCTTAATTGCTTAAAATGTCATAAATTCTGTGTTCAAAGCTGTATTTGAATTTTCTTCCTGAGATTCTGGATTATAGGATCAGTGGTTGTACACCATATGAGCTATGATACATTCATTGTGAGCTCGGGTGCCTGCAAAAGTGGCCTTAATCTCAGATTTAACGTGTTGTTGATGTGTATTTTGATTTGCGTTGTCATGGCCAATACATATTATTTCGATGATAAATGGCTTGAATGAGTTAGTATCAGGTGCACACCACTTAAGCCATGAATTGCTAAAGCAAATAGCTTGGTGGCATCTTGTGAAAACTCCAATAGTATCAAAGTTGCAGTTGACCGATCTGCATTGTCTTGTTTGAGTCTAGTTTTTTGTTTTAAAATTTGTTCTAGCATATAGATCTTGCTGGAAATCTTACATTAATTTCCTCGTGTCGTGTTCAAGTTTCAGATTGCTGTTTTAAAGTCATTTTCATCAATAATTTGTCAATTGACTCAATGAAACTTAAAACTGGTGGTGTGGTTGACCTGTTTGATGGCATAATTGGCTATTGCAAGTTCAATTTTCGAATTACTATGTTCGACATCCAATTTTAATGCAAAACAAGTTTGTTTTGATGTTTTAAACATGTTGAGATAGTTAATTCGAGTTATATCAGCCTTTGTGCATTTTTCACCTTTGAAACCACCATTTTAAGTCAATTTTTTTATGAAGCAAGTATAGTGCAGTACTGAAATTTTGATTTGTGCCTTTATGATTCAGTTGGATTGTAGTAAGAGCTAGGGTCTGTTGAATGAAATCAAAACAGGTGAAAAAGAATATCTATACAAGTTTAAAAAAAGCATTCAGACCTTGTACAATCCAAATAAGTGAAGCTCCAAAATCAAAAACTGAAAACATTATCAGTTATGAACTAATTTTGTTGGGGCATTTTATCAAACACTTTTGTAAAATTCAGTACTGGAGTCATTTAACTGTTTATGCCCTAACTTGCTTGTTTTTCTTGCTTTCTTAATCCCTTCTAGAGCAATTCTTAGGTTCATTTTTGAGTACTTTCCTTTTTTTTTATAGCTTTGTTTCTTGCTTGTCTTTGTTGGTTATCTGGTTTTGTCTGCAATGCATGTGAAATCTATTCTACCAATCTTTAATTGAAGCTTCTAATTGCTTATTTCATCTGGTCTAGAGTTTCCTGGGTTAGAGTCTGCTCTGATGTTTGAGTGATTGTCCTGTTTGTCCATCACTTTGCCTTAGCCTAACCATTTTTTCCTGATTTGAGAAATCTGATTCCATTCTGGTTTTTGGGATTTGAAAGAAGGTAAGTGTGAATGGTAGCATATTAGGTGGTGGTGATCCACAGGATTCTCTGGCCTAGACATAAAATTTCTCTTTTAAACTTTTCATTTGAGTGTTTTAAATTTTTAAAGAGAAACCTCAGTTCTGTGAGCTTAGTAAGGCTAATTTAGCCTAAATTCCTTGGCATTTGCAAGAGAGTTCAGTTTCATTTAACCATTTGTTGATTGTGTTCATTGTGCAGAAAAAGAAATTGGAGTAATTAGATTGGAGCAGTTGTGATTTGTTGCAACTGCAACTGCAATCAGTGTTGTTTTAAGTGATTATTGACTTCCTGGAGATGCTATTTGTGCTTGTGAATCTTTAAACTATCATTGCATTCATTTTAGTTCCAAAATTGCTTGCTAAATTCATTGTTGTAATCACTGTTTTGAAAATGAATTGTTGATTTCATGGTTTAATTGGGCATGTTGAATGATGTTTCTGATTTGATAAGATCTATGGGAACTTGATAGGATACATAGGGTTTGCAAATAATGTGCTGATTGTTTTATGAGCATTTCTGGAAGTGCAACAACACTGTTTTAAAACTGCCAATTTCTGATTTGCCTCACATTACTCTTTGTCCATTTATTTGATTAGCATGATCCACTGATTTCTGAATTAGTTTAGGACATTGCTCTTGACTAGTTTGGTCCATTGTTTCTGCCCAGTGTAATTCATTGATTTTTCTGAAAATGATGCTCTTATCATAATCAGTTGTGCATCAAATTATTTTTTTTTAATTGCCAATGCATTCTCTAGTTTTAAGAAGTGATTAAAGCACCTAATTTCTAGTTTTAACTTGGTGATTGAATTAAATAGATGGTTAAATTCTGCATTGAATTATATCCAATCTGAAGTTAATTCACTGTCCATTTGCACTTGCTGGATTTTGTTGAGATTTATGTGTGCAGAGCTGATGTGAATGAATCATTAGTTGAACAGAATATTACTGAAGAAACAGTAGAAGAAAAACCTCAGTGTGGAGTTTGGAACAGGCTAGAAACAAACATTCAAACAGGGAAGTTGTCTAACTTACCCTTTGTTGTGAATTGATATTCTGTTTTAGCTTGTAAGTGATGTAAGTGATAATATTGAATGAATATCCTGCTGATTTTGGTTGAAAATTAACTGTGCAGAATACTTGGAACAGTTTGAGAGCAAATAGGAATTATTCAATGTCTCATTTGCAAAAGACCAAGTGAAAGGGAAGAGTAGACAAAAGCTAGGAGATCCAAGGCTGGTTAACAACAACAAGAGTTTATTCGTTGAGCACAAGAAGTGGACCAGGACCGTAGCAGCTGTCTTTATTTGTAATTGATTTGAGTTCATCTGGTTTTGTAATAGGCTCTATTGTTAGTTTTCTTAATTTCATTGTAAAAGGTCATTCAAAGTCCAAGTGTCTTGGAAGAGTTCTTGTTGCTCTTTCAACTCTTGGCACAACTTTTCTTGTTTGTGTTTAAATTTTTTTTGTGTCTTACGTTTAGGGGTGATTTAGGCTAAAAGGGATTAAACTCTAAGCCTTGTCACATTAGAGTCCGAAGAGTCCTCGTCTTTTAGTGTTTAATTGTTGTGATTGTTTGAGTTGTGTCCTTTGATTTTAAAAGTGATTTTAGTTTAAAGGGTAACTAGTAGTAACCTAAGACATTTCTGGCAAGGCAAGACTTGGTACTTAAGCAGTCTTCATGACTCACCTCTCTTACCTGGGACTTGTCTAAGTGTGAATCTTGTATATCCTTTACACTAGAAAAACTTTTAGAAACAAAGATGTCTTGTTATTCATATAGGTCTTCTAGGAAATTTAATTTTTATAAGCAACTTAGTTACAAAGGCATCAAAAGAGAACATGATAAAGCTAGAAGGAAGTCCTGTTCATCTTATGAATTTGATAGGATTGAAGATGATTTGTATAAACAAGCTAGTGAAAATATCCCATTCTTTGGTGATGATATAGGTGCATTAACATACCTAGCTTGGGAAAAGGAAATTGATGACATGCATTCATTCATGGTTAGGAAAAGTAAATCTGAATCCTTCTATTCTAGAGATAATGAATCTTATATTCTTAGTCTCTACACTTCTAGTTTTGAAAAGCATGCAAGAGAGTGGTGGGATGATAGACAATATCATGTTAAGATAGGTAGAAAATATCCCATTCATGATTGGAATGAATTGAAAGCTTGTATGAGAAGAAAGTTTGTGCCTCGAGACATTGAAAGAAACTTAGAACTTATGAGAGAGCTTATTAGAGAAGGTGAGTCATTCATTCAACATTTAAGTGGGTTCTCTCGTAGGGAAAATGAGTTTCTAGAAAAACTTAAGAGGCTATGGGAAGAGACAAGCAAATATAGAATTGAGAGATTAAAAATAGAAAAACAAAAGCAAGAAGTACGAGAGAAAAGAGAAAAAGAGAGAAGAGAAAAAGAAAGAAGAGAAGAGGAAGAACGAAATAGAAGAGAAGAGGAAGAAAGAGAGAGAAGAGAAGAAGAAGAAAGAGAGAGAAGAAACGAGGAAGAAAGAGAAAGAAGAGAAGAAGAGAAAAGAAGGGAGAAAGAGAGAAAAGAAGCACAAAGAAGAGAAAAGGAAGAAGTTGAAAGAATAGAAATGGAAGAAAAGAAAAAGCAACTAAAGGCAACATCTCCTCCTACGCTAGAAGTTAGATTCTTAAGGGGAGGTTTTCTATCCTCTCACTTTTCTCCATTTATATTTGAATTTTCCAAATTTCACTTTTCTTTCAAAGAATTAGCCACTCAATCTTTAAAAATGTTATCACTTACAACACATACAAAGTCACAACTCGGGTTATGGTTACCTTTATGGTTACCAATAACTCAAGATACAAACAAAATTTCAAATGAAGAAAGGTTTCTTTGTTATATTAAAATTAAAAATTTCAAAATTAGGAAACTTTCTTCTACACATATTCTTTTATATATCTTATTGGGTCAAAGAAAACTAATTAGAGATATGTTTGATGCTTATTGCAGATGGATATTTGACCCAGGAGGAACCCTTATGAAGTTAACAAAAATAAGTCTTCAGAAGCACCATCAGATTTGAGGACAAATCCTTTCCAAGGAGGAGGGGATGATGACTTGGGCCCAAGCCCAATTAGTTCAATGTAGGATTTCTTTTACTTTTATTAAAGCATGTGTAAAAGGTGTTAGGCATGTGCTAGATAGGAAAGACTTTTAGTCCTATATATAGACATGTCACCACCTCTTGTAAGATACTTTTGAGAATAATGAATTAAACTTTCTATAGAGAGAACTCCAGAATTTAGTTCCCTTGAAAGTCAAGGCTATAGAATCCCAAAGGATCTCCTCTAGCCACCTTCCATCTCACACTATCATTCTCTCCTTTTCCATTATCAGATTCTCTCTCCTCCGTAGCATCCATCTCACGCCACTCTCACCAATTACTAGCGTCCTCGTGGCTTGCGTCAGGTCTACTGCCACGCGTGCCTTTTCTCTCACGAGATTCCATCAGCATAGCTTCCAGATCCTCATTTCGCGTCTTCGCCTACGTTTTCTCTGTCGAAAACTCTTCAACCACAAACCTCATCCTCATCATCGCTGGATCTTCACCGTGGCGCTTTTCGTCACCAATCAGGTTCCTCGCTTCAGTTTGTCGTCAAGCCAACCTTCGAACTACATCCATTCGAGCCTCTTCACCGAACAGGAGCCTAGGGTTTCTTCCGCCTCTAGGTTATTTCTTAGATTTCCTTCAGTTCCATCGGTTAGATCTTCTTCTCCACCGATCAAATCTTCCCTTACCTTCATCCCTAGAGTTTTCACCGATTTAACCTTCAAACCTAGGGTTCTTGTATAAATCTGTTTCTTCCACTGCTTCCCGGATCTTCAGTTCGATCAAGTCCAAATTTCACGTCGTCTTCCGATTCCGCTCAAGCCTTCAGTCATCAATTGCCAAATCTAATAGTAAAAGAACGGGTTGCTTTTTGCCTTTATGGGCTTGGGATCATTGCTTTACTTTGCAGAAAAGAATGTTACTGTTAGGTTTCTGCACAAGAAACCACCACAGACAACCACTCACACACGCCAATTGCACACACAAAGCACAAAGAATAGCCTTTCTTGTATTACTAGAACAAGAACAATGTACAATGAGAGCCTAACCTCCCCCACAGGCTTCAAGAGTCCTGTTCAAGTTTACAACAGTCAAAAACGTAATTCAAAGAATACAAACATTTTGAATTTGGTTTTTAAGAAAATAGGTTGGCATATCGGTTCTTCAATAGATTAACTGCTTTTGTCATTTTATCATATTTAACCTTTGAATGGGTATTGTGCAATAATTAATGTGTTGTTTTTTTTGTGTAGATATTATATTTTTGTGATGAGGTTTTATAGCTTCTAAAACGCGGACATTCTTCATTGTTGACCGACTTTCACGCTCCCAGGTTCATATATTCTTAAAATTTTTCTTTTAATATGTACATTTAATTATTTATTTGCTTGAATATATTGTATGTTGCATATGTAATTATTTGTGGTTGAATATATTCTTGTCCTATATTAGCCTTAGTTTTTCGTTTGAGATTCAATATATTCTTATGATTGAATAAGTTCTCAAAATAAAAATCCACACCTACTGTCTTGTGGTAGATATAGGAAGCTTGAGGAAAAAATAATGAAGTCAGATAGTAAACTTCCACTTTCTGAGGGTGGTGACCCTCCTCCTCCTTCACCACCATCTCGGCATGAGAAGTGGAAGTTAGCCTGTATAAGACCATCGGGCTCCTACACTTCCGACTCTGCTAGAGAGATATCTGAAAGAATTGTAAGACGTCATTTCTCATATTTTTACAACATTTTTGTTATATACATTACATAGATCTTTCAAATGATTTTGAAGTTTTGTTATGTTACAGGACTCCTTGGTTGAGCAGAGCTCCCAAGGTCAATTCACACAAGAAGGTCGGCAGGATATTCTTGCCACAACTATTGGACGACCTGAGCACCCAGGACGGGTGCGTGCTGCTGCTGGGACTGGCATAAGCATACGACAGTTCTTTGGGTCTTCCTCGCGTCCATATTCATACGAAAAGATGAAGAGGAAATAAGAAAAGAGATGACGCAGGAGATCACAAAGAAGGTTCGAACAGAGTTGTATGATGAAGTTGCTGAAATGGTTGCGCGCCAGTTCCAGCAATGTTATGAGGATTATGGCAATCGTCCTCCGTCATTTCCTGTAGCGGAACATGTTGTGCCCTTACATGTAAACTTAATCATTTTTGTTTATTAATTTACTTTTTGTATAACCTAACATTTAATTTGACAAGTAGAAGCGGTAAAGGAAGTTGCTCAGCTATCGGTGCCTTAGGGGACGACATGGACGACACTCGTCCATGTGAGTTATATATTCTCTCTGATACCGGGACCATGCTAGTGGCTCGTGGCACAGTCTATGAGACAGCCACTGTAGTACATGGTGTACAACTAGTAGAAGATGAGGTCAAGGTCACGGTGGATGAAGTTGTCGTACCAGATGTCGTTCTTCCTGTGCCTACAGATGAGTTCTTCACTGTGGAAGAGGCATTTAAGTCCTTCGTTGTCTGGCCTAGACATTTGGTTGGTGATGTATCTGATCCCCCGGTAAACACTCGTACTATATACTTCTCAATTTTAATATTTACTTCTAATTGACGTCATAACATAACCATTTTTTCATGTAATAACAGATAGGTCAAGATGGAGGTCCTACACCGAAGAAGACTCATTTATCTGAGGACGAACCTCTTGGTATGTTAGACGAGCTTGCTAAAATCATTTCAAATGCGTCGATGAATGTACACTAGGATTCTACTACATTTGGAAGAGAAGCTCAGATCCCATTGTACTTGCATCAGCAAGATGTTAGGGAGCTTGTGTCGGGGAGAGAAGAAATTAATATTACACTCATTCAATTGTGGATGATGTAAGTTTATGAGAACTTTATTATATAATTCTTTTTTATCAAGTTACTTATATCAGATTATTTCTTCATTTTAGGTATATGTTTGACGTTAGTAACAAGAAGGGGTTCAACGATGTATATGGGTTCATTGACCCCTCTATGACTCATGAAAGAAATAAATTTGATGATATCCAAACATACATCACCACCTGCTTTGGAATAGGGAAGGAGATATATTTTCTCTCTTATATACTTGGGTAAGTGAAGTTTATTAACTTTAAAGTTTCATTTATTAATTTTGGTATATGACAATTAAGTTATTACCAATTTCAGGTGTCATTGGCAGCTACTTGTGATCTCCATACCGGAGAACACTGCTGTCTGGTTTTGTTCATTGCACAAGTCTCCTCCCAGCCCTCTTAGACATGTAGTAGATTGGTAATGAACCTCAATGTTTCAACTTTCTTTGTTATATAAATGTATGCTAAAGCAATTTTTTTTAATAGTTCCCTCGTAACACATATGATGTTATCTGGGAGATCTACTACTACAGCTAAAAAGCTTGCATGGGTTGCCCTTAAGGTTTGGTATTTTAGTCCATAATTTGTTACCTTTGGTTCCATTCCTATTATGTTACTTAACATTTTATAATTATGATGATATATTGTAGTGTAATAGACAAACAGGGTCATATGAATGTAGTTACTACGTCATGTTTTGGATGATGACCATTACTCGTGCACATTACACCAATGGATGACAAACAATAATATTTAGGTTTGAATTTTATTTTCTCTATAGTTTATATTTCATATACACTAATTTAAATCATTGTGTTTTATGCAGAGATTCAATAGGACAGCTCCAATTCCAGAGAAGTCACTTCAACTCGTGAGGAAATCACTAACTAAATATGTAATTCAATTATATAACAGTATGTAGTAGATATTAGGATGTAGTAAGTTCTAAGTTTATGTTTCTAAGTTGTTTTATGCTTTTGTACAATATTATTAGGTTAACTTTGTAGATTGCATTGATTTATGCTTCAAAGTTGATTTATGATTACATTGGATTGATTTATGCTTCTAAGAAGTTGATTTATGTTTACATTAAATGTATTTATGTTTTAATATAATTTTCATTCAAAATATACGCTTCTAGATTATTCTGGACTGTTCTGACTGTAAAATTATATGCAGGTTTATTTCTGCAGTTGGGAATGTAGCAGAAACATACCTGATTTTAAAAAAAAGGGGGAATATGCCTTGGTTGAGACCATAACCGAGGCAGAAAAACACCCTATGGCATCAGTTATGGTCACAACCGAAGCAAAAAGGCTAGCCTGGCAGATGAAAAATAATACAAAAAAGGACTCTACAAAAAAATGAAAAAAATGAAAAAATTTACTACTTCGGTTAACTATGAACAGAGGCAGTATCCTACCATGTTATGCCTCGGTTCATAATCGAGGCAAAAAGCCTACAATTTTTTGCCTCGTCTGGATATGTCTCAGTTCAGGAACCGCTGTCTATTGGCGAAAATAATCGTTGTCGTTTCTCCTGACTGTACTATGATGATTATATAACATAGAGTACCTTATCAATTTTTTTTGGGTTGAAATAAGTTATTATTTTAAGAAAAAAAAGTATTGTGTTTTTCCTTTATAAATCACCATGTTAATTTTTTTAACGTTTGCATTTTTTTTAGGCAATAAAGCAACTATGGTTGGGTTATATGGAAAAATAGGAATTCATTGTTATATCTTCCATGTTCTGGTTTGGAAGATTAATTGCTGTCCAGAACTAAATAAGGATCTATTTTTTTCCTTTTTTCATAGAAAAAAGTTAAAATAATTTCAAAAGTATGTATTCATATCTTCCAAAAGGTTGTATTATTATATTTAATTGAAAAATTTTAAATTAATTTTATGAGCTTAAAGTTAATTTAAAATAATAATGGTATTTATTAATTTAAAATTGTGTTGAAAACTAAGATATTTAAAGTATTGTAGCTAATTTTAAATTGAATAAATTTAATTGTCAATAACTTTTTTTTTAATATTATTGTTAATGCCATATTAGAAATAAGAAATTACTAATTAAAAATGAAATGATTTTTTGTTAATTAATAAGTTTATGGATGAAAATAAAAGAAGAAAACATATAGTGTTATTTTTAATATAGACATTAATATTATAATTAATAAAATGTTCCTATATTTTCTTGATAATTAATATATATTATTATTATCAATAAATTTATAAGTTAAACAAACTTAACCATTATTACTACTAATAATTAGTTGAAAAGTTGTTATCAAAACAATTTTAAGAATTATTATTAATAGTATAATTTTAATATTAATTTAGATATTATTGATAGAAGTAAATTTAGTAATATATTATTTGGAGAGCAAGAAATCTATAAAAGCCTTTTTTATTAATAATTAAAATATGCATTTAAAAAGAAACAAATAAATAAATATTGTTGTTTATCATATTTGGTATTATCGATAGATATATCTGTTATTAGTACATTTACATTATTACCAATTGACCTATTGGTCAGTAATTATTTCTGGAAAATTCTCTCTTTCGGTAATGGGATATAGAAACAAAGAAGACAGTCACACGATGATGCATGAGGAATATATATATAGTTAAAAAATAAAAAAAATATTGGAGAAAAATTATTAAACTTGGTGGGGTAGGAGATACCATTTTTCTAAGGATCCCTGCAAAAAATCTCGTCCAAATTCGTTATGTAGCTCGAGATATGGACTTATGTCTGCTCACAAAAAGTGTATCTACTTGTACAAATTTGCCTTTTGCAAAATAACCCCTTATAGGGGGGGGGGGGAGCAGCTCTTCACGCCAGCTTGACTCACTTTGGCTAGTGTGCGAGAGTGGTGCCTTGGGGGCTCCTCGCACCGTTTTTCGATCTCTATCCAGGCAATGGGGCGTCATCGCACCGCTCCATGGTTGATTAGGAAAGTGGCCCGGCTGTGGAAATGACAGCAGGTCATGGAACTTCTCGACCCTAGACAGGTAAAAGTGAGTGTCTTTTGTGTGGTTTTCTCGCACGCTCTTCGGACCGAAGATCAAACCTTCCACCACATTTGTGATGGATCTTTTGGCCTTGGTCGGAAGGGTTTTGGGAGATGGTCTCCCTTGACAAGTGGTCATTTCCGAAAGTCCTGGCTCAGCCCCGACCAGGCAGGCAATCGTGTAGCGGCCCTTATTATTTCGATTGTTCCCATTTCATGCTTAGCGATGCTTGGCGTTGCATCACTTGATGTTTTCATTTGCTTGCTTGCCTGTGGTAGGTGGGGGGTGGACCGTCTCGTGGTGTGATGCCTATGCGAACGTGAGGGCGTGTGAGTTGTGATGAGGATGTTCTTGTTGGCTGGCTCCATGCCTCGCACATCGAACGGTCGAACACGCATCCTGTTCGTTTTGCACCCGGTGCCTCGGGTGATGATGCTCGTTCAGTCCCTGTGTTGCCTACCCACTAGACGGTATATGTGTGGCTGGTTATAATCCTATCCATCTAGGCCTTCTCTGGGAGGTGTTGGAGGATCTCATCGTTCGGGACGCGTTCCATATTGGTGGCGTAAGAACCATCTTCGTGGCGCACGTGTTGGGACGGCTCTTTCGGATGCGGTGCATTACATTAACTCAAGTTTAGCGACCCGAGGACAAAAAGAAACGGTTGCATACCTCGATTGAGACCCTGTGTTTGAAATTGTTGTGGGCAATATCGTTCTTCACAACCCGTCTTGGGGAGTGCATGGCGGAATGCGTGACAAGCTTTGCGGAACTGGGAAGTAAGGTAGCCCTTTTGGTGTGCGGACTACCAACCCGCTGAGGGGGCGAGTTGGAAAGTAGGAAAGCTTAGCAACGTCACAAAGGAAACCGTGTACTGTCCACGTGTGGGGGGTGTGAGAAAGATTTGCTGAAAAACTGTGAGAAGTGCTTGGTGGAGATCTAGACATGCTTTGTGGAACTTGGAAGTAAGGCAGCCCCTTTGGTGTGCGGACTACCAACCCGCTGAGGGGGCGAATCGGAAAGCAGGAAAGCCTAGCGTGTCTTGAAGGATACCTTGGCCTTGGAACGTGACTGAGTGGTGTGTGAGATCAGATTTTTGACCACCCGTGTCGAAGTGCAGGGTCGAGAGAGGGGGACGCAGTTGGTTTGGTTTGGTTTCGTAAGAGGAACGACACCCTGAGCTGGGCGCGTTTTGGGAAGTGTGTGCAACGGTGGTTGTTGCCCTCAACCCTGGCGCGGGCAGCGATGGGTCGTCAGCCGCGAATGCTACCTGGTTGATCCTGCCAGTAGTCATATGCTTGTCTCAAAGATTAAGCCATGCATGTGTAAGTATGAACTAATTCAGACTGTGAAACTGCGAATGGCTCATTAAATCAGTTATAGTTTGTTTGATGGTATCTACTACTCGGATAACCATAGTAATTCTAGAGCTAATATGTGCAACAAACCCCGACTTCTGGAAGGGATGCATTTATTAGATAAAAGGTCGACGCAGGCTCTGCCTGTTGCTTTGATGATTCATGATAACTCGTCGGATCGCACAGCCCTTGTGTCGGCGACACATCATTCAAATTTCTGCCCTATCAACTTTCGATGGTAGGATAGTGGCCTACCATGGTGGTGACGGGTGACGGAGAATTATGCAAAATTGAAGAGAATCATGCAAAATTGTACACAAGACACGACAAAAACAACCTAAAACAGAAAAAAATTTAACCAAGAAAACAAAAACTAACGAAGAAAAAAAAACAGAATCTCCCCCAATAGACCACACTTAAACTACACAATGTCCTCAATGTGTCATAAGTATAAGATCAGATATCAGAACAGTGAATAGATCGTGGACAAGTGCAATAAAAGTAGGGAAAGGGGGAGAAGGGAAAAAGAAACCTCCCCTGGTCATGGTGGGAGTTACCAATTTTGGACTTGCAGGGAGATATTTTCCACCACTCGATCCAGCAAGGAAGTTTTGAGGAAGAATTGGTTCATCCTCCATATTTAATCAAGCAGGGAAATGTCTTCCACAGTTGGATCTAAGAAGAAGTGATTATTGATGAGTGGGTTCAGTAGGTGCCTACTGATGTTGAAGCTTTTGTGAGTGTTAGAACCTTTGTTTTCCACAATGGGTTCATGTTGGTCAAATTCATGTGTACCTACTGCAACATGGTTAGTGCAATGTGGCTCTACAGAAACTACATGAAGGGGTATAACACCCAATCCCAGTGTAACAGGCTGAACCTCAGATATACTCTCAGAACATAGATCACTTTCAAATTCAGAAACAATATCAACCACAGACTCAGATTCATGTTCAGTGCATGGAAAATAAACATACGAATTTGATATCAAAAATTGGTTCTTATCATGCAGAGAGGGAGAATTAAAAACAGACTCATCAACAATACAATCATCAACATACCTATCAATAGCGTAATCATCAACAACATAGTCAATATTAGGTATGTTTACCTCCACTTCCTTGAAGATTGGTAGAGTGTGGGAAAATGAAGGTGGTCTACCTGGTTCAAAATTACTGCTTATTTCTGCCTGTTCCTTAAGATCTTTATCAGTCTCCTCAGATGCAAGAGTAGGGACATTTGAAGGTGGGAAAGTATGTAGCGCAGTAGTAAGCTCATAACTCTGCCCCCCATCTTCTATGTGGATGACACTAACATCATCAGGAATCAGAACAGTCTGAAATGGTGATTCCTCTAAATCTTGAGACTGTTCCTGATTGAGTTGAGTGGTCATCTTCCCTATCTGATTGCTCAAACATTGAAGGTGTGCTTTGTTCTCTTGCTGAAACTGAAGGTTATGCATGGTCATCTGCTCCAACAACTCCTGCAATGTAAGCTCAGAAGTAGAAGGTTGAGGAGCTATCTGGGCAGACTCATAAAGTTGCAGCTGTTGTTGTTGTTGGACTGGCGGAGGCATACAAGCATTCTGAGATGGTGCTTCCTGATATTGCTGTGGAGCATTATACCATCCCAAACTAGGGTCATTCCATCCAGGATCGTTGTTGTAACCATACTGAGCAGGGAAGAATTCATGCAAGAACATATGCTCAAGATTTTCCCAAGAAGTGATGGATCCTAGAGGAAGACAATACAACCAATCCCTAGCTGCTCCTTGTAATGAATGCGAAAATGCCCTCAAGAAAATGTGATCAAGAGGGACATGTGGAGGCTTCATTGAAGAGCACATGATGTGGAACTCCTCCAAATGTCTATGTGGGCATTCTCCTGCAAAACCATGAAACTTAGGGAGCAAATATATCAGTTCAGTGCTTAGAACGCAATGAATATCATCCTTTGTAGGTGGAACCGGCTCACGAGGAGAGCTCTCAAAAATTTGAGGATGAGCCATATAGTTCTCAACATAAACATCAGCAGAATTACAATCAGAGTACCATGCAGAAGGATAATCATGATCAGAGGCACTCACAGAATAAGCACTATTCACATAACCAGAATAGGTAGACATGGAAAAAGAAAAATACTAAAAATTACGAAACAAATAAAACACAACACATTTATACATGCAACATGCACACAGAAAACAGAACATCACAACACAAGACAAAACACAACACACACTAACACAACACAATACCTAAAACTGAACCGTTGGTCCCCGGCAACGACTCCAAAATTTGATGTGGGCTGTCGCGACCCATCAAATTTGATGTGCATTAAAGAATGCAGTACAATGCTAGGAAGTGACTCCTAGGTCGTCTCTCAAGGACCAAATGTGGTTCAGTCAATAGGTCAAACACGTAGTGGGGGGTTTTGAAAGTGTTTTTGTGATTTTAAATGAACTAAATTGAAACTGGAAATCAAATACAACCAAACATAATTGAAAATAAATGTCAAAACAATAAGGCCGAACGGTAAAAGACATCAAAATCAGAGAATGCAGAATTCATCAATATTTGAAAATAAAATGCTGAAACAATAAACGCGCAAAAAACATAACAGCAGCCTAATTGAAATGCACCAAATAAACTTAAACGTTAAACGCAACATGAGAAGAATTAGTAAAGCAAACCGAGATTGAAACAACATTTGAAAATAAGACGAACAGTAAAACGCAATGACAAAATGCAGCAATGAAGAAAACAATGAACAATAAAATGCAACAGATCATAAAAATAAAAAAACAGTAGCTAAAGTGAAATGCTATTCATCATGGAATCAACACTTAAAATAAACGCTAGCAAATAGATAAGCATGGTGCTTCTTTAAAGTAGAATATGAATTGAAAAGCTTGAAATTTCTCCAAATTCAATCACCATTTGCGTGCAGCAGCACCGCTTCTTCAAAAGTTAAAATGAAAGCTTGTGCATCTCCTAAGCCGTGACAACACACCACTTTCTCCATGCCAATCATGAGCTTTCACGCCAACCACTGTAATGCTACCCTATGAATTAACACTTCTTTTCTTTTTCCTAAATGAAAAGTAATTGAAATTGTGCTCTCCACATAAGCAACGTGCACACCCTTCAACCATGGGATCCGTGCCTCTCCATTCTTCTCCAAGACAAATAATGAAAAGACAAAAGAAGTGCAAAGAAAAGGTCCCACCTACTGGACTAAATCCTAATGGTTTAGAAGAAAAGTATCACCGTGTTTGATTTCTAAAAGAAAAAGAAAGCCTAATTGGATTTGACAACACCTACTCCCACCTAATCCACTTCTTCAATCTCAAACAATTGGCTGCAGCAATGTGCTCACCATTCCAGCCGTGACAAACTGTTCAAAGGGAAAAACAATGATAGCTGGAATAAATAAAACTTCAATGCAAAGTGCCAAATCAAAGCTTCATTCAATGATAAACTCCATAAATAAAACGTTCCAGCCATTCACAAATTTCAAAGGAACAAAAAACATGTTTTCTTTTCATTTCCCCCTTCTCTGTGACATCAGCGTTCAAGGGCCCCAAAGAAAAAAACCAAAAATTGAGTGTAGGTGGCGGCTGCTTCCAGCGTGATGAATCCTCTAGCCGTAACCCTCCATGTGCGTGGCTGCCTAAAGTGAAAGACGATCCCTCCAACCAACAGCTGCTCTTCCTTCCAATGTGCGTAGCCTTTTAAAATAAGGGTGAATGACCCCCCCCCCAATGTAACAGCGCTCTCTCGTGCTTCCCGAAAACTAAAAAATATAAGTGCCCTAGTTCCAAGCTGGACCGTGAGGCTATGTGCGTGTGAAGTGCTGCCGTGTTGTGCTTCCAAGTGGGCCGAATCTCTCCAAGCACACACCTCCCAGACGCTGCTGCACTTCCTGGACGCGTGTGTGGCTGCTTCTTTATTCAAAGCCAGCTGAAAGCCTCTCATACTACCAAATCTGGACGTGGCAACCCAATACGTGCCTCTCCTTCGCCGCGGAAGCCCCTTGCTCTGCTGGACCGTGGCATTGTTGGACGTGCAGCCTGCTGGATCACTTCTTTTGGACGTGCAATTCTCCAAGGACGCTCCCCTCTTCTAATTGATGCACCTCCTTTCATTCAATCCCCTTCAGCTCATGAAGTGCTTCCAAGTGTTGCTGGACACTCCCAACGCTAGAGGCTAGAAACGTGAAGGTTGTACGTGGGTTGCTGTTGGATACGCTGCCCTCTCCTGGATGCTGCTGCCCGTGCACTCTTTCATCCAAGCTGGACAACGTGGAGTCATTTCCGTGTGCACCCCTCCACTTTGCTGGATGCTGAAGCTGCTTGCTGGACCAACACTGGACGTGTTGCTCGAAGCGTGAATGAATATAGTTGGGCCTGCTGCCCCTTCTTCGTGCACCTCCTTCTTCTCCCAAGCACCACGTCTTCATCCCAACGTTCCAGCTCATCCGTTTGCACCCCCTTAATTGAAATTCACACCTCCTCAATCATTTTAACTTAAATTATAATTGATGTGGCATTTTCTTTTGACCTCCAAATGTCCCAAATTGTATTTCCAAAATTTTCCTACAATCCAAAATGAAAATAATAAGCTCAAATAATCCAAATTAATTAAAATAAAAATTTCTGGTCAAATTAAGCACAATTAGAAAAAATAGGAAAATATTGGACATTCAAGCACAATTCCCTGATTAATTCTAGCACAATAAACTAAGTGAAGTGAACAAAATATTGACTCATCATTTAGCAACCTGGGGACCAAAAGAATCGGTTGCATACTGATAACAGTTGAAAAACTGTTATTTTCATGCTTAAAATTGATACTAAAAGCAACCTTTAACACTTAGAAACTAGCTTGAAATCATACTTTTGGTTATATTTTTAGAAATAAGAGAGCTGGATAGGTTTATGCTTGATTTCAGTGTTTTTATGCAGGTTTTTAGATGAATTTGGTGAAAGAAGTGAAGAAGGATAGAGATGGAATCAGAAAAGACATCAAAAAGTGCAAAAGGAGAAGCCGCAAGTACCGCTCAGCGGCAGTTTACCGCTGAGCGGCACTCAGAAACCCACGTTGGCTCCGCTGAGGGGTGAAAAGGCCGCTGAGGGGAGAAAAACAACTCACGCACTTACCGCTGAGCGGCACTATTTTGGGCTTGGGCCTAATTTTCTGTATATTTTAGAATAGTATATAAGCTTTAGGACGTCCTAGGGTTTGTATCTTTGGTAGAGAGGAAGCAGAAACACACTTTTCACCCCTTGGGGGTAGATTGGGAGATGGTGACGGCTCTCCTCTTCTCTTTCTAGGGTTTTTCTATCTCTTTCATTCTTTCATTATTGTTCATCTAGTTTCACCATGAATATGGTGAACTAAACCTTGTATTGTTGTTGGGGAATCAATGTAGTCTTGTGAAACTCTCATAAATTTCGGTGTTCATAAATTTGTCATCAAGTTGTTGGCGCCGTTGCTGGGGACTCTTGGTTTAACTAGTTCAGTTGTGTGATTATTGATTATCTTTGACTTGAATTTTGAATTTTGAATTTCTGTTTTTATTTTTTCTGTTTTTATTTTATTTATGTTATTTATTTTATTTTATTTTATTTGTATTTTATTTTATTTTTCTGTTTTTATTTTTTTTATATCTGAATCTTATATCTTCTTTTATACCTTTTTGTGCTAACCAATTCTTCTAGGGATTTGTTTGCTTGTGTATGCAGGAAGCAATCCGAACTAGGAGCAAGAAAACTACAGAACCTCTTCTTGAAGGTTTAGACGAGAGTAGACGGAGGAGAAGAATCTATACATCTAGAGAACTTTTTCCTCCTCCGGAAACTTTGTTACAACCATCACCACAAGGTTCTGACCATAGCACTGAAAATATGGAGAATAATAATGCTAGAAGAATTCTTGCAAATTACACAAATATAGCTGGACCTCAACACTTTAACAGCATAGCAAGACCGAGGGTCAATGCAGCCAACATGGAGGTTAAGCCAGCATTAATTCAACTGGTGAAGAGTAATCAATTTAATGGGTTGTCTCACGAAAGCCCATATGAGCACCTCACAACTTTTAATGAGATCTGCAACACGGTGAAAATAAATGGAGTGCCGGACGAAGCAATCAAACTTAGCTTGTTTCCATTCTCACTAGGAGGCAACGCTAAGCTTTGGTTAAATTCTTTTCCATAAGAAAGCTTTACAGAGTGGGAAGCAATGGTGACCAAGTTCCTAAACAAATACTTTCCACAATCAAAAGTAAATAAAGGAAAGCAAGAGATTTCATCATTCAGGCAAGGCATGGAGGAATCACTGGGGCATGCATGGGACAGGTATAAAAGCTTATTAAGAAAGACACCCATGCATGGATTTGATGATGTGGAAGTAGTCCTAATCTTCCTTGGAGGTCTTGGTTCACAAACCAAGATGATGCTTGACGCCTCAGCAGGAGGAAATATCAAATGGAAAACTCTAGAGGAAGCTACAGAAATCATTGACAATATGGCTACTAGTGACAATGAGCTCAATAGTGAAAGCAGATATCTTAGCCAGAAGGAGTTGCTACAATCAAATGATGCTCTGCTTATTCAAAATAAAATTATTTCTCAACAGTTGGAAGAAGTAATTATGAAACTTTCTCAATTACCACGAGAAATACAAAAGGTTTCAATGGTTCAATGGCAACAACAAAAATGGAAAATGCAATCTCCTCCATCTAAGAAGACAACCAAACTTGACGAGACTTTTCAAAAATTCTTGAAGACGAATGCATCTTATTGTAAGAATGTGGAAGTTGCATTTGAAAATATGAAGATCCATATTGAGTGAATAGTTGACAAGATGAAAAATGGTAATATCAGAAAGGAGTGTAAAATTTTTGTGACCAGAAGTGGTAAGGTGTTAGAGGAGAGAAAAAAAGAAAGAGAGGAGAAAGAAAATGAGAGTGAAAAAGAAAGAGTTGAGAGAGAAAAAAAAGAAAGAAGAAGCAGATGACAAGAAAGAAAAAAAAAAGAGAGAGAAGAGAAAGAAAAAAATGAGAGAGAAGAGAAAGATGAAAAAGAAAAAGAAAAAGAGTTTGAAAAACCACTTCCTTATCCAAAGAATTATTCAAGGAAGGAGAAAGAAAAGCAGTTGGAAAGATTCATGGAGTTGTTTAAGAAGCTGGAGATTACTATACCATTCTCTGAAGCATTGAAACAGATGCCATCATATGCAAAGTTTTTGAAGGAACTTCTTACAAAGAAAAACAAGTACATTGAAAAGGAAACTATCAAGGTACAAGGTAACTGCAGTGCAATCATACAAAAATTACCTCCTAAGCTTAAAGATCCAGGAAGCTTCACTATACCATGCACTATAGGAGACTTGGAAGTTGGAAGAGCATTGATTGATTTGGGAGCTAGCATTAATTTAATATCGTTATCTATGTGTAGAACAATTAAGGGTTTGGAAATCAAACCAACCAGAATGGCTCTTCAACTAGCGGACATGTCTCTTAAATATCCATACGGAGTGGTTGAAGACGTTTTAGTGAAGGTTGACAAATTTGTATTCCCAGTAGATTTTATTGTAATGGAGATGGAAGGGAATAGTGATGTACCTCTCATTCTTGGGAGACTGATGAACCAATATTTTCCTCACTTCACTTAGTTTAATGTGCTAGAATTAGTCGGGGAATTATGCTTAAACGTCCGGTATTTTCCTGTTTTTCCTAATTGTGCTTAATTTGATCGGAAATTCTTATTTTAACTAATTTGAATTATCTGAGCTTATTGTTTTGCATTATTAATTATGGGAAAATTTTGGATAACTTTCTGGGACATTAGAAAGCTAAATGAGAAATGGAAATTGAGCCAATGCATCTTAGCCATTTTTATTTTCGCTGGCTGCCGCGTGAATGTTGTGTCAACTTGTGTGTCTTCGTTTGAGTTCAATTCTTATCCGTTTTCCATGCAATTTTTTTTCATAGTTTTGTCTGGATGTCTATTTTAACATATAGTTTTTACTTTGTTCAAATTCATTCTGTGCTGTTCCCAGTATTTATTTTACTCTCATATGTCAGTCCAGTGATTACTGCTGTTTGTGTCAACTTGTGTGTCTTCGTTTGAGTTCAATTCTTATCCGTTTTCCATGCAATTTTTTTTCATAGTTTCGTCTAGATGTCTATTTTAACGTATAGTTTTTACTTTGTTCAAATTCGTTCTGTGCTGTTCCCAGTATTTATTTTACTCTCATATGTCAGTCCAGTGATTACTGTTTGAGTGATTTCTAATCTGTTTGCATTGTTTGCTTGCTGTTTAGTAATTGTGGTGGCTGGAATTGATCATTGGACGATGCTAAGACCTTCTAACACTCTTAAACAAGGCATACAATAGCTTGGCTTTATTGGATAGCAAAGAGAAAAAAAAGAAAGCAGCCACATTCACGGTCCAGCAGAGGAAGTGGCTTTCATTTTTCCAGAACTTGGTTTATGCACCTTGGAGCTTGATTCCAGCAAGCACCGTCCAGTGGAGAAGGTGGATCTGTTTTAGTGAAGTAAAGAATGGATGGGGCTGCACGTGAAAGAGGGAGAACATGTCATTCACTTCATGAATTTTTGGAAGCAAAACTTGGAACCCACATACACATCACACAGCCAATTCATGCTAAAAGCACATTACCATTCATTTTTGCCGTGAAGCATGGAGGGAACAATTGGAAATGCAAGCTGCACACGGCCCAACACAGCCCATGACAATTCATTTTGTCAAGCATATCAACACATGCCACATAGGTCACGGCCCACATAATGGAAAAGAGGTGCATTCTTGTGGTGATTAATTAATTGAAGGAAGTCAAAAGTGCTAGGGGACAAAACTTTATGGAATGAAGCCGTACAGCAGCAAAGGGTGGTGCGCGGATGAATAGAGCATCCAGTAAAAGGGTAGCGTAAAAAGTAGAGGGGCCAGAGGTTGCATATCCAGCAGGGCCCATGGAGAAGTCCAGCTGCCACCATAGGGCACCTTCGTTTTAGAGTTCTTTTTTGGGGGCATCCAGCCGCCACTTGTTGGGGAAGGGAGATTTTCTTTTTGGGGCGAAAAGAGAGAAAGAAAAAAAAAAAAAAGAGGGGGAAGAACGGAGAGGGACGTATGGAAGGTTACGGGTGAGGAGAGAAATTGGTGTGCACAGTGCAGGGAGCTGAATCACGTCCAGCCGCCACCTTCATTTTGTGTTACTATCATTTTCTTTCTTTTATTCTGAAGTAGCAGAACAACTTTCGATTCTTAAGTTGGAAGTGCACGGTGATTAATTGTTGGTAATGCACGCTGTTACGTTTTTTTTATCACTTTCATTGCTTTATGAGAAAAGAGAGAAACGTTTTCTTTCAAAGGAGAATGAAGCACAGGTTTTCCGGTTTGGATGGGATTCTTTTTATCACAATTAGCCTTTATTTTCTTTAGCCTTTAGGGACGGGCCAAGACGCAGCAGAATGTGTAGCACTCATTTTCTTTATTTCTTTGGGAATAAAGAGGTCATTAGATGGGAGTAGGTGGGTGTATTGTGTCCGGTGGTTGACTTTGAGAGAAGAAGTTTTGGGTTTTTAATTGAAGAAGGCAAGTGAGTCACGGCCAAGAGTTGCATATTAGAAGCATTTTTAATTTCCAATTCTCTTGGAAGCTGCTCACGGCCACGGGTTGCATCCATATCTTTTATTTGTTTTAGATTAATTGCCTTTGATGTTTAGTTTACAACATTGTGCATTTAATGTTTCAGTTTAAGTGTTGCATTTTAATAGTTTTAGTTGTATTTGGATATTTATCTTTTGCATTGTTTAGTTTACTTTTCAATTCACTGTGATGTCTATTATTTCGGTTTATTGTTTCCGTTCATTATGCTATTTATTCTGTTCGGCTTCTTTATTTTTTTTGCATTTCCAATTTCCTCACTTGTTTTAGAAATCGTTCGGTTACAATGTAGGATCGTTTGGTCATCATGCTTTGTTCATTTATTTCAGTGTTTTCAATTATGTTCGGTTGAATTTAATTTCCAGTCTTAATTTACATCATTTTCGAATCACAAAAACACTTTCAAAATTCCCCCCCCCCCACTATGTGTTTGATCCGAGACTGAACCCAAATTGGTCCTTGAGAGACGACCTAGGAGTCACTTCCTAGTCTATACTGCATTCTTTATGCACAATTTTTGTGGGAGGTGCGACCCTCTCATCAGAGACCTTTTATGAAGACTTCTAGAGTTTTAATTGATGTAGAGAATGGTAAGCTGAAATTGAGAGTGGATGATGAAGAAGTCACTTTTGACGTATCCAAGGCCATGACATATCCAAATGATGATAAAGCATGTTTTCAATTTGATGAACTTGATGAAGTTTGTATGGTGCAAGAAAGGATGGTGCGGTATGTTTCTCCACTAGAGAAAACTCTTATTGATGCTTGTGAAGATTTAGATGAAGAAGAAGAGAAATTAATTGATGAATGTTTGATGGACTTGGAAACATTGAAAAAGAGTCCAGTGGAAGATCCAATGTTTGAAATAATTGATAAGGAAGAAGAAGTCAAAGCAAAGATGCTAGAATTAAAAAGATTACCAGCACATCTGAAGTATGTTTTTCTAGAAGATGGAACAAAGCCAGTCATCATCAGTAACTCTTTATCTCTACAAGAAGAAGAACAACTGATAGAAATTCTGAAAGATAACAAAGAAGCAATTGGGTGGTCAATCTCAGATCTTAAAGGTATTAGCCCAACTTATTGCATGCATAAGATCTTTATGGAAGAGGATTATAAACCGAGTGCTCAACCACAAAGAAGGTTAAATCCTGTAATGAAGGAGGTGGTTAGAAAAGAAGTATTGAAACTGTTAGAAGCTGGTATCATCTATCCAATCTCTGATAGTGAATGGGTGAGTCCAGTACAGGTGGTTCCAAAGAAAGGTGGGATGACAGTAATTCATAATGATAAGAATGAACTTATTCCGACTCGGACAGTTACTGGATGACATATGTGCATTGATTACAGGAAGCTAAATAAAGCCACTAGGAAGGATCATTTTCCTCTTCCTTTCATGGACCAGATGTTAGAAAGATTATCAGGTCAAGCTTTATATTGTTTTCTAGATGGATATTCTGGATACAATCAAATTGTGGTAGATCTAAAAGACCAAGAGAAGACGACCTTTACTTGTCCTTTTGGTATCTTTGCTTATAGGAAGATGCCGTTTGGATTATGTAATGCTCCAGCTACATTTCAAAGGTGTATGCAAGCAATTTTTGCAGATCTCTTAGAAAAATGCATTGAAGTATTCATGGATGATTTTTCAGTTTTTGGAAATTCTTTTCAAAGGTGTTTGGCTAATTTGAACACTGTTCTTAAAAGATGTGTTCAGAAAAATCTTGTTCTTAATTGGGAGAAATGTCATTTCATGGTAACTGAAGGAATTGTGCTGGGACATAAAATTTCTGCTAAAGGAATTGAGGTAGATAAAGCTAAAGTAGAAGTCATTGAGAAACTGCCTCCACCAACAAATGTAAGGGGGATTAGGAGTTTTCTCGGTCATGCTGGGTTTTATAGAAGATTCATTAAAGATTTCTCAAAAATTGCTAGACCATTGAGTAATCTTTTGATGAAGAATGCTCCTTTTGTAATGAATGAAGAATGTTTGAAAGCTTTTGACATATTGAAGAGCAAATTAGTGTTAGCTCTAGTAATTGTAGCCCTAGATTGGAATACAAATTTTGAATTAATGTGTGATGCAAGTGATTATGCAATAGGAGTTGTTCTTGGCCAGCGAAAGGAACAAATTTTTCATCCAATTTATTATGCCAGCAAAGTTCTGAATGATGCTCAGTTAAATTATGCTACCACAGAGAAAGAATTTCTAGCTATAGTGTATGCTCTAGAAAAATTTAGACCTTATCTTATTGGGTCTAAGGTGGTTATCTATACAGATCATGCAGCTATCAAATATTTGTTGACAAAGCCATATTCTAAGCCACGTCTGATTAGATGGGTACTACTCTTGCAAGAATTTGATGTGGAAATTTGTGATAAGAAAGGAAGTGAGAACTTGATTGCTGATCATTTGTCACGGTTAGTCAACAAGGAGGTCACTAGCAAGGAATCAGAGATCTGGGAATCTTTTTCAGATGAAGCACTCATGTATATCCAGTAGAGGCCATGGTTTGCTGATATAGCTAATTTCAAAGCTGCAAGGGTCATGCCAGAAGATTTAACTTGGCAACGAAGAAAGAAATTTTTGCATGATGCCAAGCAGTTTGTCTGGGATGATCCTTATTTGTTCAAGATTGGAGCAGATAATCTTCTGAGGAGATGTGTGACAAATGAAGAAGCAGAAGGAATTCTCTGGCATTGTCATGATTCACCTTATGGAGGACATTTTAATGGAGAAAGAACAGCAGCAAAAGTTCTTCAATCAGGGTTCTATTGGCCAACTTTATTTAAAGATGCTCATAATCATGCTAGAAATTGTGATAAGTGTCAAAGAGCAGGGACGATCACTAAACGTCATGAGATGTCATTACAAGGCATTTTAGAGGTTGAGGTTTTTGATTGTTGGGGTATTGACTTTGTGGGACCCTTTCCTCCATCTTTCAACAATGAATATATTTTGGTAGCAGTGGATTATGTGAGTAAATGGGTGGAAGCATTAGCTTGTCCTAAAAATGATGCTAGCACAGTAATTAAATTTTTGAAGAAGCAGATATTTTCACGTTTTGGCACTCCAAGAGTGTTGATTAGTGATGGAGGATCTCACTTTTGCAATTATCAGCTAGAAAAAGTACTCAAACATTATGGAAGAAATCAAATGCGATTACATGCATATGATTCATCCAAGGCTTATAAAGATAAAATCAAATTCTATCATGACAGGAAGTTGGTAAATAAAGTTTTTAATCCAGGACAACATGTACTATTATTCAATTCAAGATTGAAGATATTCCCTGGGAAATTGAAGACAAAATGGTCAGGACCATTTGTAGTAAAAGAAGTGCATCCACATGGAGCAATTGAAATATTTAATCCAACTGCTGATGATCCACAGAAAAGTTGGGTGGTGAATGGTCAACGTTTCAAGCCTTATTTAGGGGGAGAAGTGCAACACTTGTCCACAATGATGCAGTTGGTTGATCCTTGAAATTCTGGGTCAGGCTCGTGACGTTAAACAAGCGCTTACTGGGAGGCAACCCAGTGTTCTGAACTTACTTATGTTTTTAGAATAGGGTTTGATGTACTCAATTGAAAACTTTGTCTGTATGATGGTTTGCTTGTGATTGTGATTGTTTGATAAAGTAATGCTTGATGATGCTTTGATATTGATTGATGTGGAGATGTACATTATATGCTTATACAGGTGGTTCACAAGCATTGTGAACAAACGCAAGATATTGTGATTGTGATTATGATTCTAAACAGGATGTTATATGTGGAATGTGAATGAGCTTATATGTGAGGTTTTGAGCTCCAGAGTTGTTATTGAATGAATGCTATTACTTTGAAAGCATGAATGACTTTGCCCAGGTTTTCTATGATTGAATTACTTGCTTGTTTGCATCATATGATCAAGGCCATTTGTTGATAACCCTTCTATTAGCCAAATTCATAAATTTAGCCCACTAAAAGAGAACACTTTATCATGTGACATTGTGATAATAGAGTGAATGAGTGAATACCTCTTATACACTTGTGTGCTTGAGTGAAACACTTTATCTAGTGAGGAAAGATTACATGAATACATAAGAACATCCATGCTTAGTTGATTGATCATTCATGAAAAATAGCATTTGTTGGATATTAAGTGACTTTGTGAACACCAAAGCATGTGCACGTCTTGATTGAAATCTTTGTCATGAGTTTGATTGAAGTCTTTACTTATCTTGAAAAGAAGATTTTTGAATGAGTGAACCATTATAAGGATTGGTAGAAGATTGAGTTACATGTTGTTTGCTTGAGGACAAGCAAAGTTCTAAGTTTGGGGTTGTGATAACAGTTGAAAAACTGTTATTTTCATGCTTAAAATTGATACTAAAAGCAACCTTTAACACTTAGAAACTAGCTTGAAATCATACTTTTGGTTATATTTTTAGAAATAAGGGAGCTAGACAGGTTTATGCTTGATTTCAGTGTTTTTATGCAGGTTTTTAGATGAATTTGGTGAAAGAAGTGAAGAAGGATAGAGATGGAATCAGAAAAGACATCAAAAAGTGCAAAAGGAGAAGCCGCAAGTACCGCTCAGCGGCAGTTTACCGCTGAGCGGAACTCAGAAACCCATGTTGGCTCCGCTGAGGGGTGAAAAGGCCACTGAGGAGAGAAAAACAACTCACGCACTTACCGCTGAGCGGCACTATTTTGGGCTTGGGCCTAATTTTCTGTATATTTTAGAATAGTATATAAGCTTTAGGACGTCCTAGGGTTTGTATCTTTGGCAGAGAGGAAGCAGAAACACACTTTTCACCCCTTGGGGGTAGATTGGGAGATGGTGACGGCTCTCCTCTTCTCTTTCTAGGGTTTTTCTATCTCTTTCATTCTTTCATTATTGTTTATCTAGTTTCACCATGAATATGGTGAACTAAACCTTGTATTGTTGTTGGGGAATCAATGTAGTCTTGTGAAACTCTCATATATGGAATTTGTTTTAACGTCTTATATTAAGATATATGCTTTCTTTCATCTTT